>NC_048223.1:121260679-121313068 GCF_002007445.2 Ailuropoda melanoleuca
CCTAGAAAGGCGTTTCTAAGTACAAGCAGAAGTCAAGTTTGGCAGAAATGATTTGCAGACATCAGAGGCATGAAGCATGTTCTTTAGCTCCTATAGGAGAATTGTTTATTTGTTCTAGAAACAAAATAATTAAAGGGTGATGTCCATCAAGCGGACATTATGGTTTATTGCACTTATGCCCAAATCCCTACAAACCTGAATCTTCATTTTCAGGGTGGAGGACAGGTGAGAGAGATGATGTTCTGCTGTTTGGGGGGGTAGCATTTTGTAGCCAAAACACCCCACGCCCCAGCCTCTCCCCTAGGGCTTTGGCCCCACAGCTGGCTTCGAATCGGGGAGAGTTGCCGCTGTCCTACAAGTGCCGGCCGAGAGGAGCGGGGCCAGCCGGGAAGCCAGAGCCATGGGCTAGGAGAGCATACTTCGGTTTTGCACTCTGCTCAGAGCCCCGGATGGGGCGTGGCTGTGCGTGCATGAACTGCAAAGACAAAGCGGGTCTCTGGACGGTGAGCTGTGGTAGAGGCAGCAAGGCTGTGTGACGGAGGCTCAGAGCAGGGAGGGCCCGGGCTGACGGCTGGCTGAGTCCCGGCTGTGTGACTCAGGGTGAGTGTCTTCACTGTCCTGGGCTGCAGTTTCTACACCGGAAAAGGAGAACTTTCTATTAAAATTGTTGAGAAGAGTCACTGGACAAACTGACACAGGGTCCAGAAGGGTGGTGCGCGTGGGTAGTGATATCCCGAGGGGCTGGCCGGTGCTGTTCACTTTGGGAGAAGCCCTGTTCCCGCTACTTGGCAAGGCCCTTATCTGTAAACCACGGAAGGCGTCTGGAGGGATGATTAGGAAGATTAAATGGGACACTTGGCTCTTACAACTTCTTAACGCACTGTCGCTTCCTTCTATCGAAGCCTTCTAGAACTTAAGGAATTTTGCATTTTTAGCAGGTTTTCTTTGGCTCCAAGCTAGATCTTTTAGGCTGCCATATGAGCCCACTGACTTTATTTACCAGGTTAGTCCACAGACATTCGTCTACCTGGGGCCAGCTCTGTGCCTACCGTGGTTTCAGTTGCTATAGGGTGGGAGGTGAGATGCATCAGGCCCTGTCCCTGTCCCCAAGAAATATCCCCTCAGAGGGTTGCCAGACAAAATTCAGGATGCCCTGTTAAATTTGAATTTCAGATACTCAACAAATAAATTTTTTTTAGTATAAATATGTCTGAGACACCATATGGGATATACCCATACTAAAAAAAAAGTATTTTTTGTTTATCTGAATTAAGATTTAACCAGATGTCCTGAATTTTTGTTTGCTAAATCCGACAACTCAATAGCTTCTCCTCCATGAAAATGCCAAACTTGGGGTCACTGCCTGTCGGTTTGAGGAATCCCTCTGACACTATTGATACCCAGGATCTGACCCTGCTCCACTGTCCCTTCCTTGGTCGTGGACTCTGAGCAAGTCCCCCCTCCCCCATTCTCTGCCTTGGTTTCCTCCTCCCTACTGGATTATCTCTTGGTGGTCCTTTCTGGTTCCCTTTCTTTGACTTCAGAGTTGGTGGAAGACATTGGGCCAACCTGGGGTTTTGGGATTGTGCAGACAAAAAAACCCCAGTGGCTTGATTGTATCTTTCACTTTTCAGACACTTGTTTTGGCTTCATGGAGACACAATCCAAGTGCCTCTGACCTGCCCTCTCAGCCCCAATTCTGAGCACTTGTAAGGAAAAGTCTCCTTGTAGCACAGCCTGATCCCCCAGCTGGGTCTCTAAAGGGCATGTTGAAGTCCTTTTAATTTCCAATCCATTAAAAAAATAAATCCTTGGAGGGCTTGCTTCCTACATAGCAGCACGCTTTTTGGCTTGACAGCCGTCAAACTGAAAAACATTCCATGAATTCTCCAAGTAATTTAAAAGTTGCTCGGACTGAAATACGGGGTGATGTCTGCTCAGCTGAAAGGGTGCCATTTGTACCTGAGTAATTCAATTCACTTGATTTTTTTCCCCAGGGAATTACTTTCCTAAGGAGAAGGAGAAGGAGTACATTTTCCTCAATTATGAAATGGGTGCTGTGATCTAACTTGTGACCATTTCTAATCGGTTCTCCCTTTCACTGCCCCTTTGGGTCTAAGAGAGATCCCTTAAACCGTCTCTTGTCTTTGGCAATAATTACTTTTGCTTGCAAACCAAAGGTCCATTTTGGGGACGCTGTCCTCGGTGACGTATGTGTATACATATAAAATACTTTCAGGGTCTAAGCCTCCCACTCACATACGAGTTTCCTTCTCTTCAGAGATTAAAACACTGCGGCCACTATTCGTTTTGAGCAAACACAGGGCTGCGAAGTCCTGTAATAGCTTTTTGGGGATTTGAGCCAGAGATTTTCTTAGTCATCTTGCTAACACCTTAGAAAGTACACGGTTCCTCCGGAATGCATGTGCTGAATGCTCATTTGCTTAAATGTCTCAAGTTTCTCCTGCTGCCCTAAGTTATGGCCCTGCTAGCTTTGTTTCCTCTCTCCGCTCTCCTTCTTCTCTCTCTCTCTCCTCCCTTTCTCCTTTTTCTTTCTCTCGTCTCCTTCTTTCGTGGATTCGAACTTGTTAGTCTCAATAAAAGGGCTTGATGGCTGCCATCAGGAAACCTTACTTCCATTTTTCCCCCCAGAAAAATGGAACAGGTTTCTTTTAACTAGTGCAAGGCTCTCCTCTCTAAAAGGTTTTTATTATTGAGTGCCCGGGGTCCTTAGTTTCAGACATTTATCTTGTAGCTAAGCAGGAACAAAAGAGGGAGGCAGCCTTCTGCACCTTCTGTACCCCGACTTTTCTGAGTAATCACCCAGCGGTTAAATCGAAGTGGCCACAACATCTTCTTCATTGTGTCACTTTGGGCTTGCTCGTTAATTTATGAGCTTCAACTGTCAAAATAGTTTGTGCAACGGACCCTAAAAATGGTGATGAATCATATCAATCAATTGGGTTTTACAGGCCTGGTTTCCCTCACAGCGGGCCTGCCTGCTGTCCGCAGCATGTTAGGAGGAAAGTCCCGTACACAGCGGATGTGCCCCAAATGAGTGCATAATACAAAAAAATTCACCTCTTCGTGTAGGGCGCTAGGATGCTTAGAGTGCCCACAGTGCCCCACCCCCTCCGTCCTCGGGGTAACAGCCAAAAGCTCTTGGACCCGTTGCGAGGGATGTCCTCATGGTGGAGTGCTGTGTAGCTCAAGCGTACTGTCTCCCATTGTTCCAACGAGGTGGTGCCAAATGGCGTCGCCAAAATGGCGTCCTTCACAGCCCTTTGGACAAGCGACATGGGGATGAGGTATGGAAGATGGGGGGCAAAATCCAGCTCCAATGAGACAGAAATTTTTCCTTTTAATCTTTGTGATTATAGAACGTGAGTCGATACTCAGTAATTCATAAAACCTATTTGCAGATTTGAAGTGCCTTCAGATACTGGCTTGCCTTCCTCAAGCAAATTTGTCAGAGGTGGGCCACTTGAAATGTGGGGGTTTCTGTGTTCCTTCTGGGTTCTAGGCCCTAGCTAGGGCTTCTTTATTATGCAGATTTTTTTCACCTTTTAAAAAATCACAAACACAAGTTCATTATTGGGAAACTTGAAACCTATGGAAAAGAAGGGAGAAGAGAAAAGCCCTTCCCTTCAATCCAGGGCCAACCTCTGCTGGCGTGTGGTGTATTTTCTGCCTTCTGTGCAGTGATTTTACCTATTTGGGACAATCTGTCTCCACCATTTTCTTTCTTGCTTTTAAAATAACTCTCCAAGCATTTTAATTGTTTTATGTTCGATCCCGTTGTTGGTATGTACCCTTGTTTATTTAGTCACATCTTTTGTGTTGAGTGTTTTTATAGTTTATCACCGTTTGTTATTATCAACAAAAGAGGCCAGGCTGAGAGGCTCTCTGAAACAGTCCCAAGCTTAATGATCTCCTGAACTGGACACTTCCCTCCGGATATCTTCTCTCATTCCAAGAGCATCGTGAAGCCCCAGTGCCCTCTGGATAGGAACTCTCACGGGGGTGCCCTTTCCTAACCTTCTCTTTGTAGCTCATGAACTCCTATTCATCCTTCAAGGCCTGGCTAAAGCAGCCCCCTTCTCTGTAAATTCTAGGTTCTCCCTCTCCATGGAGTTGGCCCCCCCTTCTTTGTGTTGACCTCTCTGTTAGCCCATCAGTGAGGTCACCAAATGGTATTTAACTGTCTCTGGTCTCCCTCTGTCTGTGACATCTGTCTTGGTGATGCTGGCTACCCTCGGCTGCCCAGGACCACCTGGCTTGTGTGGACTCTCCAGTTTTCTGAACTGTGCCTGGTGTGCTCACAGAAAAGCCAGTCATTTAGAAGGTATAGCTCAGGGGTTTAGATGACTGGGATGAAACACACACACACACACACACACACACACACACACACACCAAAAAAAAAAAAAATCCCCAACCTTTTCAAGCTCCCAGGACTCTTCCTTGATTTCCACTTTGGGCGTGAAGACATTTCCCCAAATGTCCCTGTTGTTGATAGCTTCTGTCAGAGTTCATGATGGCATTTGTACTGAAAACTCCTAATTTGATATTTCTCTAGTGAATTTAATGAGTATGAAAAAGTGTCATTTAGACGTAGTTTTCTCTTTGTGCTTTGAAAAATGAAATGCACGTAGTTATCTGTAAATGAGATAATTACCTCCCTACTTTGCTAAAGGCGCCTACTAGTGATTTTTTTAGCTTGTTTCACTTAAAGCTTTACAAAATGGGGAGCCCAGAGCTGTTAACAGGCTTGTTGTAATAGGCTCTGAGAAAGGCAAATAAAAACCAGTTGTTCCAAACCAGTCACAGAAATAGCCTGGTGAAATGGCTGGCAGCTCAGACATAAATTTAAGTCTTGGTTGCATTTAGAGCAAATGTAATAATAGCTGCAACCAATATTTTTAATATTACTGATCTTTCAGCAATAATTACCTAGAACTTTTAATGTCTGCAATTAGAACGCTAGCAATTCAGTGGTACAGACCAGTGGTAAACTGCACGAAATTGGATACTTGCTGTAATTGGTAATTAATCACTTTTCATTACCAGGAAGGGATGTTGTAGTTACTCTGAATAGATACATCATGCTAATTACAGGCAAACACAAACCTACATATTTGAATGTAGAGCTTTTAGGAAAATAAGCAACTCATGCCAATATTCTATAGCTGAGAGGGGATTAGTCCAACCAATTAAAATGATGAAGAAGGGGCCGTGTCTATTTTGACAAGAACCCATCAACCCCAGAGAGGTCCCCTTTTCCTAAGGGTCTTGATCGCATTTCCATTCACTTCTGTGGGTAATTTAAATTCCCGTCCTTTAGGCAGATTTAGAAATGGTTCCAAATAAATATTTACATGTGTGTCTGTCCCTTGGTGAGCCGGCAGGGTCATAGAGCTCCGTCTCCCACCTCTGTCTGCATCACTGGTGCAGCCACAGCTCCTGCCCAGACCTTTCTCTCGAGTGCGGGGCTCTCCCAGGGTGTCCGCCAGCATCACGTCCCTCGGCGTCTTCCTCCTTTCCACGGGGGCCTGTTCTGTGAACGGGACCATCATTTTGCCAGACTTGAAACTTCAGCAATTTTTCTGATCTTCCCACCACCTTGCCCCAAACCTCCCTCATCTGTCATGGGGCCCTGTCACTCCTCTGTTCACAGCCTTTCCTGCCTTTGCAGCTCCCCCTTCATCTCACGGCAGCTGCTCATTCCCGGGGCTCCATGTTCTCGTCCCAGTTGCATCCCAGGAAAACGCAGCCTATGGAAAAGGGACTCATTAAGGGAAATGATGTCTGTGAGAGTTCGTGTAAAAAAAAATCTCATTCCGTGCCTAGGTCCCTGGCCTCTCTTGGTACCACTCCTGACCATCAATATCAGAGCACAGGCCTCACGTAGATAACAAAAGAAGAGCCATGGGCACAGGCTGAACTGTTTCACCAAAGGTGTGGTCATTAAAGTATATGCTGTGTTGAGTGACAGGGAGAGGGTGGCATTATCCCCATCTGTCTTTGTCGCCTTCGCACTTGTGTCTGCAAGCCCAGGTCCAGGTGAAAGGCAGGAACGAAAGTTCGTTGAGGTCCTGCAAGCTCTGGGTCTCGTGTTCTTTAGACAGCGAAGAAGGCATGAAGTCTTTTCTGCTTGCTTTTGTGAGTGTTGTGATCCTTGATATGCCTTCTGTCCCCTGGCCAAAGTTGCCTAGGACCTGCCCACAATATCATTCCAAAATTAGGTCATGGTGGAGACATAGGTCCTATTGTCAGTAAATATAGAACTGAGAAGCAAAGTGGTGTGTATGGAAGTCAACCAGAACCACGGGCCCCACCCCTCTCACGTGGACCTCTGTGGCTCTTGGGAGCGTCTTATCTGTTCTTCCAGCATCAGAAGATCTCAGAGGTGTCTCTGAGTCATGGCAGGTTCCAATTCTGTCCCGGGTGCCAATCCCACATACCCAGCACTGTTGGGCGGCCCTTGGGTTGGATTCAGAGGATTCCTTGCCTTTCTCGTGGTGGTAGAAAAACCATTCCTCTTGGGCACGTGACCAGAAAGAAGGGAGGCCTGATTTTAAAGTCGCAGATGATGGACTTAACCTGCCCTTGACCTAAGTGGTGGGCACCTCACCGATGCTGCCCTGGCGGCCAGTTGCCTTCAGTGACAGATCCATCAAAGGCACGCTGGAACCGAATTAATACATGGGTTGAGATTTTAAAAATTATACGTGAAATGAATAGCTATCGTGATAAAGCCCCGACTTCTTACTCTATTTCCTCCTCCACGTGGCCCGTTAACGCGTGAGCTTCTTTAACCAGATTTCATTTTGTTCCCTATTCCGTCATCGCCAGGGCCCCTGAATTGGTGCCTCACCCAAGAGCGCCATTTCAGCCCCGGTCTCTCTCCTCTGCCTTTGTCACAGAGCTGAGTAATGATGTGACAACATGTGATTGGGCGATTGATGTCAAATGTTAGCAGCAACATTCATTTTCCCCTGAAATGGACAAAGAAGAGTATTAGTCATTTAGAAATTTCGTCTAGAAGCTACACCTCACGAGTGATATTCCAAAATTGAATTGGTCTGAAATTTAAAGTGGCTTTTAAGCTCCTCTCCTCTGATCGCTCCTTAGGTCATGCAGAGTTGTAAAAGGCCGAGGGAGCAAGTTAGCGATGGGAACTGCAAATGTCATTTGTTAGCTCCCTGGCGCCTCTGCAAAAACCCATTCCTCCGGTGACAGGGAGCTCCTGAAACCTAGTGTCGCACGGACAAGAATCTGCGGGCTTTGGAGAGGGGCAGATCTGGGCTCCAGGCTCACCTCTGTCGCTTAGTGCTTCCTCCGTGAGCCTCAGTTTCCCCATCTGTGAAATGGAGTTGATAATACTGATTCTTATCAGCCTCATTTTGCAGAAATAAAGAAAATCAGTTTTAAGGAGGTGAATAAAGGGTCCAAGTTATGGAGGGAGCACGCGGTAGAGTGCAGCCCTGTCGGGGCCATTGATTCCCCAGCTCCTGCTCTCAGCCTTGTCCTGTCCTTCAGCCTCCCCAGGAGGGCCCTGGGCTTTTCATATACACCGTGCAGCTGGCTGTCGTCCCTCCAGCAATAACCAACCGATGTGTGTCTGTGCCGGATTTGGGTTTAGAGACAGGGTTATCCTACTATCCCCCAAAGGTCTTTCCAGTAGAAGCCAACATGGCCCTGGATGATGATAGCTGAAGATTCCCGCTCTCTGCAATCAGCACTCTTCAAGACAAAGAAATATGTAGCAGGCTGTCTTGTTATGGAACATCTGGGAAGGTTCTTGCTCGCTCTGAGTCCTCTGCGTGCTCCGAAGGTACTGATCTCATCGTTGGAAATGGCTTCCACCTACGGCTCTGATTCATGGCCTGGTTCTGATTGTGATTCATGGCCTGCTGAGAAGCGGGCAGCAGGCAGGTATGTTACCTGGGAGCTGCGCCTCCAGTAAGACCACCAATGTGGTGCAGCCACATATGCTAATGGGCTCGCTGCCACCTTACCGGCAAAAGGTCCAAACCTCATTTGCAAGTGAATGTTAATAAGGAGGAAAAGCTTGGTGCAGGCTGGACCGGAATCAATGGTGTGACTAGTTCTTTCTCGGTTAAGTAAGATAATTTGTTCAATTTGTTTTATGTCAGTAAGTGAAGAACCCTTTACTCACTTTGATTCATGGAAGGAGGTTAGACGATGGTACAGTAGAAAGGAAATTAACATTTAACCTGCCTGCCTGGGTTTTCTAACGGATGTCTCAATATGACTGTCGTGGAGTGCGTAAATTCTCCTGATAAACCAGAATGAAACAGCAGCTATTAAATCCCAAAGAAAACCCGGATGGCAGATCCTGTCATCCAAAGCGAGACCAGTGGATGTTGGATCAGGAACTGAAAGACCCGAATCCTCATCTCATCCATTACCAGCCACGTGACTTTGAGCCACTAACTCCCCTGGCCTCAGTTCCTGCATCTGTGAAATGGTGTTAGTGATGCCGACTGCAAAAGGATGCTGTGAGTTTATAAACTACAATACGCCAACCTGTCAGTTAATTGACCTAACAACTGTGTGTCCACTGGGTTCCAGGTGCTATGACCTTTGCCGAAAACCCAGGTGTGAACACAACTGTCAAGGCCCCTGGCTTAGAGGAGATTACAGTCTGACGAGGGATCCTTTAAAATTTTTTATTATGAAAATGTTCAAACCTTCGCAGAAGTGGGCAGAATATTATAATGAACTACCCATCACTCACATTCAAGCATCAAGATTTTCTCACGTTTGCTTTGCCTTTCCCCCACATTTTTTGCTGGATTTAAAAAAAAATTATCTTAAAATTAAAAACAATTTTTAAAAAGATTTATTTGAGAGAGAGAGAGTGCATGAGTGGGGCTCAGGGCAGAGGCAGGGGGAGAGGGAGAAGCAGACTCTCTGCCAAGTAGGGAGCCCGATGAGGGGCCGATCCCGGGACTCCGAGATCACAACCCGAGCCGAAGGCAGATGCTTAAGGGACTGAGCCACCCAGGCGCCCCTGCCGGATTGTTTTAAAATACTGTCACAGACATTGTGTTTGTTTTTGGTTGCTCTATAACTGATTACCATAGATGCAGCTGCTGAAGCAACACACATTTGTTATCTCACCATTGCTGTCATTCAGGACCTTGGGCACAATTTAGCTGGATCCTCTGCTCAGATTTCACAGACAGCAATCCAGGTGGCAATCAGGGCTGGGGTCTCATCCAAGCTCACATGGTTGTTGGCAGAATTCACTTCCTTGTGGTTGTAGGACTGAAGCCCTCACCTCCTACAGGCCATCCTCTCCATAGGCAGCTGACAGCATGCTGTTTGCTTCTCCTTTGAAGCCAGCAGGGAAATCTTGCTGAGATTTAACTCTCATCTAAGGACTCACCTGATTAGGTCAGGCTCACCCAGGGTGATTCCCTTTTGATTCACTTGAAGTCAACTGATTAGTAACCTGTCATGGGAATGATATCCCATCTTAGTCACAGGTCTCACCCCCAATCAAAGGGAGGGGATTATTCAGAGTTGGTACAGCAGGGAGTGTGAATCTTGGGGGCCATTGCAGAATTTTGCCTACCATGGACATCTTATTCCTACCATGTTAAATATGCATTTCTACAAATTATGGGCATATGCATGAATAACTACAATTTCATGTTAATATCTGATAGGGATTGTTATGTTAGCTTAGGATAGGTCATAACAAGTGACCTTCAAATCCCAGTGGCTTCTGACCACAAAGGATTCTTTTTTGGCTCATGTTCCACACCCCACATGGATTGTCTTCACTCATACCCTCAGACCCAGGTTGAAGAAAGAGCCTGTTTCTTGGGAAAGAGATAGAGGAACATGCAAAGGCTTTTCAAACTTCAGCTGGGGAGTTACCATGTTGCTCTTTCTCACATCTTGTTGGTTCGTCCTGTTCTCAGGGGCCTGGGAAGCCCAGTCTTTCCACAGGGAAGGACCTGATAGGAAAGGGTCAGCCTCAGGGGACTGGGTGTATATTTTTAAGCAAATGATAGACTATTCCAGTTATCTTTTATTCTAGAATATTCTCATCTACGTACCTTTTCCCCACAAGCCATTGACTTGTTAGAGAAATCGATCAGTTGGTCCATAGAATGTTCTACATTCTGGTTTTGTCTGCTTTCTTGTGGTGTCATTTCACTCATGCCTTTATGCTTTATATTTCCTATAGCTAAGTTTAGCTCTAATTAATTTATTTTGGGGCAAGAATACTTTTTGGGTGGTGTCTGGTTCTTCATATTTTATGATATTGAAAAGCACGTGATGTTTGGTAAGAAAATTTTTTTAAAAACTTCTTATTTTTAAAGTGGGATTCTTACTTTTATATCCATTTGTCAGACACTTATCATTGATTAGGTCCTGCTCCCAAGCCTGGGGATATGACTAGATAAATAAGACAAAGTCCCTGTCTCAAGGATCTCATGGTTCATTTGGAAGGGACAGATTTCAAGTGCAATGAGAGTAATTATGCAAGAAAAAGAAACAAAAAGTGTCCAGATAGGAAAGAAAGGAGTAAAAATATCTCTATTTGAAGATGATATAATCTTGTATATAGAGAATGATATGGAGTCCACAAAATTGTCTTTATGTACGCCAGCAATGAACAATCCAAAAATGACATTAGGAAAATAAGTCCACCTACTTATAGCATCAAAGTTTTTAAAATGCTTAGGAATAAATTCAACAAAAGAATTGTAAGTCATGTATACTGAAAACTACAAATATCATTGACAGAAATTAAGGAAGACTTAAATGGAAGGACCTCTGTGTTCATGGGTCGCAAGACTTAATGTTGTTAAATGTTTTTAAACATAATCCACATCAAAATCCCAGCTGGCTTTTTTTGCAGAAATTGACAAGCTGATCCGAAAATTCATATGGAACTGCAAGAGACCTAGGACAGCTAAAAAATATCCTGATAAAGAAAAAAATTGAAGGACTCATACTTCATGACTTCAAAATTTACTATAATGCAATAGTATTCAAGAGAGTCAGGAGCTGGTGTAATATTAGACATATAGATAAATGAACTAGAATCAAAAGTGCAGAAATAAATTCATACATTCATAGTTGATTAACTTTTGACAAGAATGCCAAGACCATTCCATAGGGAAAGAGAGTCTTTTCAACAAATGGTGCTTGGACAACTGGGTGTCTACATGTGAGAGAATAAAGTTGGATTCCTACCTCACACCATATACAAAATTAATTTAAAATGGATAAAAGGCCTAAATGTAAGAGATAAAACTATAAAATTCTTAGGAGAAAACATAGGCACAAATATTTGTGACCTTGGATTAAGCAATGGTTTCTTAGATATGAAACCAAAAGCATAAGCAATCCAAGAAAAAATTAATTGGACCCCATCAAAATCAGAAACTTTTGTGCTTCAAAGGGCCCTATTAAAAAAGGGAAAATACAACCCATAGAATGGGAAAAGATACTTGCAAATTGTATGTCTGATAAGGGCCTAGCATCCAGAATATATAGAGGACTCTGACAATTCAGCAACAAAATCCAAACAACCTGATTAAAAAATGGGCGAGGAACTTGGACACATATTTCCCCAAAAGAAGATATATGTATGGCCTACAAGCACATGGGAAGATGTTCAACCTCACTTATCATTAGAGAAATTCAAACCAAAATCACAACGAGATACCACCTCACACCCATTAGGATGGCTACTATAAGAAGCCCCCAGAAAATAACAAGTGATGACAAGGATACGGACAAATTGGAACTCACGTACACAGTTGGGTGAGAATATAAGATGATGCAACTGCTTTGGAGACAGTTTGACAGTGTCTCAAATATTAAACGCAGAGCGACCCTATGATCCAGCAGTTCCCCCAAGGTACATACCCAGGAGAACTGAAAGGGTACATCCACAAAAAAAATGTGTTCATGGATGGTCATAGCACCATTATTCATAATGACCCAAAAGTGGAAACAACTCACATAGCTATCACCTGACAAATGGATAAACAAAATATGGTATATCCACACAACGGGCGATTCTTTGGCAATAGAAAGAATGAGCAAACTGCCACATGCTACAAGGTAGATGAACCTTGAAAACATGATGCTAATTAAAAGAAGTTAGTTATGAAAGACCACATAGTGTATGGTTCCATTTATACGAACTGTCCAGCATAGGCAAATCCATAAAGATGGAAAGTAGATTCGTGGTTGCCAGGTGCTGGTGGGAGGAGCGGGGATGACTGCTAATGGGTGCAAGGTTTTTTTTTTTTTGAGTGAGGAAAATCTTTGGGACTTGGTAATAATTGTTAAGCAACTTTGTGAAAATAGGTGGCTGCCAAGTGACAGTTCAACCCACAAGGGACAGGGACTAACTCTTGCTTGGGGGCCCGGGGAGGTGTCAAAGAGAGGCACCCTAGAGGAGATCCACCAAAGATGGGGAGGAGTTCAGGGAGCCAGGCAGCAGAGACAGGCTGCAAGACCCCGATCAAGAAATGTAGTCACTTAGCACTTGGACCCTGCAGTCGCACGCTCAGGAGCCGTGGGGGACCAGAGGGGCGTGGTCAGCCTGGAGGCCCCATTCCCTCTTGAACCAGAGCAACTCCGTAAGCAACTGTGAAACGCGGGGACCTCTAGGTAAGACTCTGTTCACACAAGGAATTCTGTGATGGAAAACAGCCTGGAGTGAACAGTCCTCAGGGTTGTTACTTGCCTCATTAGCGTATTAGTGCATCTCCATTTAATATTGAGGAAGATGATGACATTGGCAAGGACCATCATCCACAATGACAGCTGCCATTTGTGGGACACTGAATATATGTCAGGCCCCATTCTAGGCATGTTATAGTTAGCATCTCATTTACTTTTCACAAAAATCCTGATGCAGTGAGCAGACTTATCCTCATTTTGCGGATGGGGAGGCAGGCTCATGGAGCTGTCTTGACCAAGTTCACGTGGTTAGGGGTGTGGATCTGGGAGGTGAACTCAGATCTCGTCGTCTTCCTCCCTTGCCCTTAGACAGGGCTTTATGGACTGCAAAGCCGTTTGTAAGCTGTACCTCTGTTGATGGCTGCAAACAGCCCCTGTGAAAGAATGTTACCCTATTCTACTGTTGAAGGGTTGAGGCTCTCTGTTAGTCCAGGCTGCAGGACACTGAAGTGGAGGGGATGCCCCGGGGGGCCGTGAATCTGCCCCATTCCCCCAGTGGTCACCAGCTGCAGGGAGCCCTCCGGAGCACGGAGGTTTGGCCAGTGCTCAGTGTGGCCACCCCGCCCCAGCCGTCCTTCTCAGTATACATGAGATGCTCAAATTATGATGTTTTATTCTAATGACAAAGGGTATAACAAGCACAGGAAATGGCCTGGCATTAATCTCCACTCCATCTTGTGGCAGTGACTGCAATGAAAATGAGAAATAGTTTAAGCTTAACCCATTCTCATTACAATCATAATTACATTTTGTGGTCATTCTTAGTTTCTAGCAGAACCCAACTGCTCTTCATGTCAATTTGAAAGATACAGACAGCCCTTAATTTTTCTCCAGCATTCATCTGCCCAGCCATCTGCTGAGGACTGATCTTTGGGAAGCTGAAAATTAGGCTTAAGGAACTTATCTGTTTTATGTTTTAAATGGTTTGGCACGGACCTGCTAAACATCTGGATAAATGCAATTTACTTGCATGTGCCTCGAAAACATTAAATTGGGCAACTTATTTATCTTTCTAATAATATGTTTAATAGAATACTCAAATGTGGGCTTTGATGATACAGCTAATGACACTGACAGCTGACCAGGAAGCATGCTGGGTGGCAGGGGTGGAGCTGGGGACCAAAGGATAATCTCCCCAATTCTTAGGCCGTTGCTGGGGTACCGAGTGGGTATGTCTCTACATACATGATGCACCACTGGTATTCTCTGGAATAATGACACAGTACCCAGGTCTGTGGCATTCTCTTGTGGCTGTTATATAACAAATCCATTTCCCTGTATCTTTCCCAATGGTTCTTTCATTCTTTTTGCGCATATTAATTGAGCACCTGTGATGTGCTAGGTATTGGTCAGGAGCTGGAACACAAAGACTTATGAAGCTGAGACTCTGTTTTCAGGGGGGTACTTTCTGGTGGTCAATCGGAAAGTACAACACAGTATAGAATGCTATGAATGGGGTGTAGAGGAGAACTCAACCTGTATCCAGCTCCTGGGGTAGGGGGAGGATAGGGATGGCCAGGCAGCAGCCCAGCTTGGCTTCAACTGGTTATGTGACAGTGGATAAATCTGGCATCTCTGGGCCTCAGCTTTTTTTGTCTTTATAGGTTTTTACTTGGAGTGTTGAGAAGGAAAGTAGATAACGTGGATGAAGTGCTTAGTAGAGGGCCTGGTGTCTACGAAGCACTCACCAAGTAGTGGGCTGGGCTTTACTAGGAGCAGCCACAGGAAGTACATTCCAGGGTGAGGGCTCAGCCAGTGCTTAGACCCAGCCTTTTGAGAGAACACTTGAGCACGGCTGGGCCCTGGAGAGGGGAGTGGCAGCAGAGGCCATATCCTGCAGCGTTCTGTGGGCCAGGCTAAGGAAACTGGATGTTTTCCCAAAGCCATGTAGCCGGGGCGGGGGACAGGAGAGATGATCAGGTTTGCATCTTAGCAACATTTTTCTGGCTACAGAGCAGAGAACGAGTCCCCCAAACTGGGAGCAAGACTAGGAGCAGGGAGGTTTGGCAACAATTCCAAAGGAAATCTTGGTGGTGGTATGTTTTAATGGATTTTGTTTTATCATGCGTGATATTTTGCACAGTTTTGCTTAAGCGAGCTTTTGGAGAACATGGACTCTTGACTGGAGGATTTCGGAATGTCTCCCATCAGAGCCTTCTATCCAGCCCAGTGGACGGAGCTGGGTTGCATTTTTACTGCAAGTGGCCACTGAGGGCAAGGAGTAGAGGGTGCTACCTTAGAGCTTGGGCTTTGAGGCCTGAGGTCTGGCTTGTGTTCAGAGTCCTGGGGTGTGGAGGTCCCTCCTTCTGCCTCTGCAGAACACTCATCCTTGTCCAGTCACCAGGAACTTCAGATACGTGCAGTGAAGTGTTGGGGTGGGGGCGAGGCTTATGGACCTGGTCTTACTAGCTGTGTGATTGAACCCCAGCTTGATTTCTCTGGGCCACCTTTCCTCATCTCTAAGTGAGACAACAAAGAAACAGAAGAGCCCGTGGGAAGGGCTTCTGCAGTTGTGGGTTTCACGGTCAAGTCTCCTGGTATCTCTTTCTGACGCTTGGACTGGTTTTCCCCCAGGGCTCAGCATCCAGCAAGTCGACGTGTGTGCATATTAACTTGCCATGTTGCTACACGCAGTATTCCATTGTGGTTTTGATTGGTTTGGAAATGTAACAGGCCTCATAACACTGTTTAAAAATAAATTCACAGATACGGACACGGCTGTTGGCAAAGGAAATCAGGACAGTAGATGAGCACTGAAAGGGAAAACACTGTGATAAAATTGGAAAAGTAAATTAGACTTTTACAGCCAGGAAATGAGACCGGTCCTAATTGATGCAGCGATCTTTGCACGAACCCTCAGTCGCACATGGAGGCCTGCCCTTTCTGGTACAGCTGTCTCTTCCCCCGGTCCTGAGTCATCCTCAGCTGGCCCTGAGCAGCAGCCTTGGGTTTGGCAGCTCATAATAGGCAGTGGAATTAGATCTGACCTTTACAATTGTGGCTTTTTTTTTTAATTATTAAATTTAAAAATGGTTAAATCTCAAATGAGCTGGAATCTTTTGTACGAAGAACCCGTCTATCATTGCTTTTGTCCATAAAATATATTTAACCTCAACCACGTAATTAACGCCAGTGAATCCGCCAGGCCAGTTGGGTTTATTATGTGAGCAGAGAGCTCAGCCGATCTCATTTGAAAAAGACAGTGGCGGTTCCCTCGCGGGCATTTTCTTGAGTTGCTTGGCAAAAGCTATAGGCAGGAAGTTGAATCTTATCTGGAATAGCTTCCACTTTGCCTCCTCCTGTTCCCTTCACAATCTACATTGAGCAGAAAATGCTTCATAATTAGAAATGCCCGACAAAGGACAGCCAGGCTGACAGCATGTTCCAGGGGGAGAATATGTGTCAGGGGCAGGGATTCAGAGGACCCAAGTCCCACCATGAAGCCCTTAAGCTGAGGCCCAGCCTCAGACACCCAGCTGCAGTTTCCAAGCAGGGTGGAGAAGAGGTCTGCGGAAGTCCAATGGCATCGACAAAGGAGATTCTAAATGTGGTTCCGGGAATCCAAGCTTCCCCAGTGGAGCTGAAAGAGCATTGGCTCGAGAGACCAAAAGACTGGAGTTAGGATTTATATCTTTGCTTCTTTTCAGTGTATGCATTTAGCAAGTCATTAAACCATTCTGAGCTTCAATTCTTAAATTTATAAATAAGTAATTCTCTACTCTGCAGAGTTATTGTGGTTTAAGTGGGATAATATAGGTCAGATTCTTAGCATGTTGCTTGGTATGTAGAAATCAGCTGCTGTTCTTCTTTTCCTTTTCGTCCCCCTCCTCTTCCTTTTCCCTCCTGGAAAATGGGTCTGCCAAACTGAAAAATAACCAAATAATTTTGTGTGTGTGAAGGGGAAGGGAACAAGAGTTATCCAACAACAAGGGTTATTAGAGAGCTGCAGTCATTGTGATAGTGTGGTCCTGGCCCAACAACAGACGACACTCTGAGGAAAGGGTGTGGAGCCCAGAAGCAGACCAGGTGTACATGGCATCACAGACCATGGGAGATAGCATGGACTATTCAGTAAAAAGTGCTGGTAACGCTGGTTAACCATGTGGGGGAAACCGAATGGGATCCCTACCTCACACCATATGCAAAAAAATCGATCCCAAATAGATTAAATATGACAGGCAAAACTTGAATATTTTAAAAAGGAAATAGAGGAGACTACAACTTCAGGGTGGGACAGGGTTTCTTAAGCAAAACACAAAAATGTTGGTGAGTTAGATCACATTCAAATTCGGAACTTGTTTCACCAAAAACTTAGATAAGATACAAGAAAAGATTAATATACAGAATATAGACAGATGGAAAATAATCAGTAAGAAAAAAACCCCCAACAGAAGCATGGGTGAAAGACAAGAGTGGACTTTTTATGGGAGAATAAATAGGATTGGCCAGTTGACATATGAAAAGATGCTCAATCTCATTTGTAATTAGGAAAATGCAAATTAAAGCCACCAAGGAACTCTGTGAAGTGACGGATGTGTTAGCTAACCTTATTGTGGTAATCATTTCACAATGTGTACATAAATCACCACATCGTACACCTTTAACTTACACAATCTCAATAAATCTGGAGGAAAAAGGCATTATTAAACCACCAATAGCCTTCTACAACCAATCTTTACTTGTTCCACACATGCAGTCTCTGAAGTTTTCTTTCTTTCTTTCTTTTTTTTTTTTAAGTTTTTATGTATGTATTTGACAGAGCGATAGTGCTAGAAAGCCTGAGCCAGAGCAGAGGGAGAGGGAGAAGCAGGCTTCCCACCGAGCAGGGAGCCCAATATGGGGCTCGATCCCAAGAACCCTGGAATCATGACCTGAGCCAAAAGCAGACCCTTAACTGACTGAGCCACCCAGGCGCCCCAGAAGTTTTCTTTCTTTTTTGATTTTTTCCTAAGTATTACTCATCACCTTAAAATAATAAAGATGTAAGTACAGGTAAGCACCAACTCAGGTACACAAAAGCCCCACAAAGGTCCAGCATTTTACACTTGCCAGGTTGACCGAAGTTAGGAAGTCTGACAGTGTTGCTCATGGGTGAGGATGTGGAGACTGGGAACTCATGTATATTGTTGGCATGGTGCTGTAAAGCCGAGTGCCTGCATCCCCATAATCCCCTTGGTGGATGCCTCAGAGAAACCTGTGTTTGTTCATAGCAGGGCACATGCTGTGAGGACTTTCACAGCAGCCACAAGGGTAAAAGCAAAACACTGGAAGCCACCCTAAGGTCCACTGATAAGAGAATGGTTCAACACACTAGGGAGTATTATACACACATGAAAATGGACGCAGCACATCTCCCCACAGATACCTGTATGAATCCTGGGAATAGAACGCTGAGTGGGAAAAGCAGACTGCAGAAGACCATATAGAGTAAAATGCCATTTTTTAAAAAATAAAACTAAAAAACCAATCAATACTAAAGATTATCATTGAGTGGTGAAATGGTAAGCATGCAATTCAGATTCCTTTCGGAGAGGCAAGGGGGTGAATTAGGATGGAGCACATAGGGGACATTACCATTGTTGGTAATGTTCTGTTTCTCCAGCTGAGGGCTGGTTTCATGACATGCGTGTTACAATGAGGCTTCCTACTTACATGTTTGTGTATCAGGTATATGCAATTAAGAACAAAAACAGAAACAGAGTGCTATGGGGGGGTGGTTAGGACTTGACTGCCTGCAGCCACAGTCCCAGGTTGGTGCGCTGGAAGGTGGGGAGCGAAGGGATCCCTGGGCAGTGTCACCCAGGAGGACACACTGGTGCAGTGGGGGGTGCAGGTGGGTGAAAAGAGGGGAGCAGAGCTCAAGAGGGGTTGCAGCTTCCTTCCAAGATCTAACAGGTTTGGTGGTGTCCTGGGAAAGGGGGGGCTGGGTGGGGGGACCAAATGTGAAAGTGGGCACTTCTAGCATGTTCATGCATGAAAAGGAATAGAGCCTGGAGTTTCTGGTGAGGGGACCCGTTTTGCCGATGGGGGTCTCTTGGGAGTCTTTTTTTCCACCTAATGTGTGATATTCGAGTTGTACAGTGTTTGCTGTTATTAAACTCTTTAGCATAAAAAATAAATCTGTGATGGGGGATGTCTGTGGGCTTCCACCTCAAGGCAGTTTGCCTCGCTGTAGGGATGTGGAGCCGTGGGAGGGAACAACAGGAACATTCTATTTTCTACAGGTATGGGGACGTGGTGGTTTTGAGGACAAAGACAGTGGGAGGAGGCTAGTCTTTTGAAATAGCCACAGTTCTAGAGAATTTTTTTTAAAAAGATTTTATTTATTGAGAGAGAAAGAGAGAGCAAGCAAGAGAGAGCATGAGCAAGGGAGAAGGGCAGAGGGAGAAGCAGGCTCCCCGCTGAGCAGGAAGCCCGATGCGGGGCTCGATCCCAGGACCGTGAGATGGTGAGCTGAGCCAAATGCAGACGTTTAACTGACTGAGCCACGTAGGCACCCCAGTTCTAGAGTGTTCTCAATGAAATAAAACAATGAAAATGTAGAGTATTCTTTCAATTTTAGGGCAATTTTAGAATGAAGGCTGTTCGCTCCGTGACATGAGGAACAGGCCCCAGTAGGGAAAGATGACGTGACTTTCTCTTCCCAGCCCTCTGCGACCTTTCCTTCTGGGTGTGTTAAAAATGCCCTGTTCTTCGGTATAATGGACCTGAAGAACTGTGGCTAGTCCATTGTTTCAATTAAATGAGGATTAACGTCCCTGAAAGATGCCCCGACTGACTGATAGTAAAGCATCTCAGGGACCCAGCGTGACATGGCAATGACCGCGAAGAGATGGGTCAGTGAAAACATTTGGAATTTGATGTGCTGTTTTTTTTTTGTTTNAAGAGATGGGTCAGTGAAAACATTTGGAATTTGATGTGCTGGTTTTTTTTGTTTTTTTTTGGTTTATCCAGAAAAATCTCAGTTTGGGTTCTGTTCCTGGTCATTTAGCAAAGGTCCTGGTTTGATCTATTGTCTTATGTGACAAAAGACCGAGTAGAGGGGCCGCATGACCAGCAGA
Organism: Ailuropoda melanoleuca; assembly: GCF_002007445.2. Lineage (NCBI taxonomy): Eukaryota > Metazoa > Chordata > Mammalia > Carnivora > Ursidae > Ailuropoda > Ailuropoda melanoleuca. The sequence continues at coordinate 121,280,488 of NC_048223.1, forward strand.
AGGCTCGTCTCCTGGGAGCCTTGGGTTTCTGCTTATGCCAACTCTGTTGAAACCATGTGACTTTCTAAAATGCCATTGTAATGAAATCCACAACATAGATGAGCCGGAGGTGCTTACTGTCCGAAATCTGAATTTGATCTCTACCAGGGATTTTGCGTCTTACTGTGACGTTAAAACAGGAACCTGCTCCCTCCCTCTGTCATTTTCCCGTCAGCTTCCATATTTAAGTTTGGTTAAAAATGTCTGCCCCAAATTGATCTAAGCAGGGCTCAAGGAATGAAGACAGTCTCTGGCTTACAGCGGCTATACTTTAATTGCAAAACCTAATTTGATAATGCATGGCTTCTCCGTGCTTTACAAAGATAGATTTTTAAATGTGTGTAACATTAGAATATAGAAAGCCTTGGCTTTCTCACTGCCTGCCCCCCAAAATACTTAACATTTTCCCAGCACTTAAAACATGGACAAGGGAACAGTGAACATTGGGCTTCTAAATAGCTTATGGGCTTTCTATGTGTTGGATGCAATAGAGTCATGTCTGTTATTACCGCATTAGATAAAAGAAGCATCTTGGATCATTACAGATGAAGATCTCTCTGGCAGTGACTGGCCAAGCCGCAGGCGAGACCTGCCTTTCTTTCCCTTCATGGTCGGCCTGCGAGGTGGGAGGATGGGCAGAAAAACCTGGAAAACCGGTGGGCTTCTAATTGTGTCTTTACAGCCAACTAGGCTACCAAAATGATTGTCTTTTTCTCTCCAAGCCTTACTGACCTGTGGCTAATGAGATTTGTGCTTCGATTAGTTGTAGAACATAAATTAGCTAATCAATGGCAACGGATTCACATTATTTCTCATCCATGAGTTCTGCTGCAGTGATCTGTATTGAATATTCAAATCAATTTTGAATACTCCAGATGATTCGGTTAACGTGGCCCGCTGGAATCCAGAGGCCTCTGCAGCCTCACCGGAGAGGGCCAGGCCAGGCCGGCTAACACACTGGCCTCTCCCGGCTTCCGGAGCTCGGCAGATTGCCTCGTTTTCCCTTCCACGGTTCAGGAGAAAGTTGTGTGCAAAAGGCAAGAGAGACCCTGGGGAGAGCACACAGCCCGAGGTGGCCTCTTTCCCCGAAAAGGAATGGGGCTAAAACAGACATCAAAAAGTAGGCGAGCTGATGTCAGGTGTTGGACACACAAACTTTGCAAAGAGTGGGTCTCGGGTCCGCGTCTTCACTTTTCCCTCGCAGGAAGCATGTCTCTGCGCATTGCTGGGACTGTCTCATCTGTACAATTAACCGGCATCTTGGCATAAAATGTGGAAATTTGTACAGTCTTTAAGGCATCTGTGGGCTTTATGGTAGAAGTTCTGTTAGTACTGAAGCCACAGAAAATTAAATGTTCCCCAAAGAACTTCCAGATGTGCTTTATTCTAATGGGGTCATTATGCAGTAAATTAAAAGGCAGGGTAAATGGAACTGTAAAATTTAAATTACTCTAAAACCACATCTCTTTGCTTTGAGCATTCATTTGTGGGGTTGCATTTGCAATAAATGTGAATTAGGCAGCTGCAATAACTGTTAATCATATATTTATAAAATAGTAATGAGGAAATGAATAGCAGAGTAAGACAGCTGCACATTTCTCTAATAGTGTGTCAACTGTGAACATAATAAGATGTGGAACATTGTTTGGTGCTGGGCTGATAATACAGCTGAGTGTAAGAGATCACTTCAGCCTCTTAACTTTACATGAAATTATACATAAAATCCATAAAAGCCCATAATAATGCATTATGCCCCTGAATTGTATTCAATATTTTTCTTTGCTTTGATTTTCTGAAATGAGCTCTACTTTCACCAAAGCCATCTTCCCAGGCATCAGGGAAGCTTTTGTTTCAGGCGGTGTCGGGCTTCGAAGATTGCAATTGGATTTAAAGGAAGCGGGGCCAGTGCAGGCGAGAAGTTAATGGTGGGGCTTTGTTTTGCTCTCGGAGCTGCTGTGCCTAGCTGGAGGCACGCCTTGTCCTGGGTGAGGACAGGTGTGGGGGGTGGACAGGCCTCCCCACGTGCCCCCTGATGTCAGGATTGTGGCGAGAGGCCACTCCCAGTCGGCCAGAGACCTTGGGCAGCAGGTGACCTTCAACCAGTGTCCAGACAAGCGTCCCCTCTGGGGCCCGGGCTTGGGGCTTGCAGGGGTCTAGAAAAGGTGGTGAGCGTCTTACGGACTGGTGTTTGGGGAGGATGGCTCTCCTGGTGGGTGGGGGGATGTTACTCGGAAGCCTCTGTGGCCTGGGGTTTGGACAGACCCCTTTGCGGTGACCATCTGGAAACTGGGGCTTTGAGATAGATTTCTCCCTGAGTGCAAGGAGGGAGGGAAAGGGACAGCATGATTGAGGGCTCCTGCGGTGAGCTGGTCCTGGGCGGATCTCCTCCATAATGTGGCTGGCATAAAGCAGGAGCTCCTTAATAGAGCGTTCAGGGCTCTGCATGGGCTGGCCCAACTGAATCTCTCCCATTCCCACATTAAACACCCAGAAGGTCCCAGAGATGCTGCACTCTTGTGTTTGGTGGCTTTGCATATGCTGTTCCCTTGGTCTGGAATCCTCTTCCCTGCTTGGCACCCTCCAGTTGTCCTCAGACTTCCCCCTCATGGAGCCTTCCCAGACCCTTGGGTACCTTTTTTTTCTTCCCTGCTACTCACTGTACTATGTGTCCTTCTGCATTAAAACAGCGATCTTCCTGCAGCTTGGGGTCTTGTAACTTGGGGTCAGTGTTCCCCTCTGATGGAGGCTTCCGTGATTGTGCCCTGAGGTTTGGTGCTTGACACATCTTGTTTTGGAGAATGAGTGCAGAATATAGTTACTGGGCATTGGTATAGATTTGAGAAAATGGCCCAGAAGGGTCCAACTTGAACTCTGTTGGTGTTTCTGGAACTAGGATGGGTTCCCCTTTTCTACGGTCAGCTCCCAGCTCTTGGGATGAAAGGAGGCTCTCTGTAAGGGCTGAAGGAGCAATTGTATTGGATGGAAGGAGCAAATGTACTGAGATGTTCAGTGTGGGATATTTCAAAATAGAATGTCAAGAGTCCATAACCACGCTCTCCATCACACAGGACTTCTGTAGGCCCTCACTGTATATAGCATATGGGAAGAAACTGGAGCCCACCGTTCCCCGTGGGAGGGAGGGAGTGAGGGAGAGAAAGAGAGGAGAGGAGGAAGAGGTGGGGAGGAGGAGGAGGAGGGGGAAGGAGATTATTAGACACACACGCTGAACATTTGGTAATCTCCTCCTAAACCATATTTACTTCCCAGTATTTCAGTATTGCATTTTTTTAACCAACAATTTTTTTTTGTTACAAATATATAATATGGTCATTATTACAGAAAACATGGAAAATAGAACATGTACAAAGAAGAAAATAAACGTCACCCGCAACCACTCCTTATCTGGAGATCATTCCTGTTAACATTTGACGCACTTTCTTCCAGTTTTTGTTAAATTTGCATTCATACCCACGTATCCAAATACAATCATACTGTGTATAACATTTGAAACTGCGTGTATGTGATACAGTGTGATTATTTTTCCTACCGTTAGATATTCTTCTGCCTTACAATACGTCATTCAACCTGACTTCATACAATGGACAACATAAGGAATTCCGTAATTTATGTAATAACCATTCTCTTTTATTTAAAAATCCCGTAGCTTACTTAATCATTCTCTGCATGTTTAACCGTTCTCTTATTGTTTATTTAGGCATTCTTCATTTTTTGAATATTTATGAACATTTTTTGCTCTTTTAAATAATGTCATTAAAATCCTTAAAAACCTTTGCTAATTTCATAAGTACGATGCCTCAATGTAATTTTATTTTTGTTTATTTTATTTCTAGTAAAGCCAAATTTTTCTCTTTGTTTTTTGCTTACTTACATGTATTTTTTTCCTTTGGAGATGATTAAGCACAACCTTATTTAATTAGGGAGCAGGGTCAGCCCTGAGTGTTTATGGGATGCATTATTCATTTAGTCCTCGTATTAACCCCATTCATAGACACTGTGGTCCGTGTGGAATAAGGGGGACTGAGGCCCGGCGGGGTTGAGGGTCCTCCCAGGGACACAGCGAGTAGGTGGCGGGGCCGGCTACTTTGCAGGGCATGATGCATCATTTTTCTGCTGGGATGCTGATGGCTTTCTCTTTAATTTAATGGGGCTGTTTGCATATTAAGTATTTAATTTTCTGTCCGTGTATATACAGTGTAGCCTTTTAAATGGAAGCTGTCATGTCCCAGGGAAAGGACTTCCCCAAGAAAGCCCTTGCTCTTCCCATCTGACTTAGTTCAGAAATTCACCTGCTTAGTGGCTCCGCTTTTTGGATTCGTCCCTCTTGTCCTCTTGTGATGTCTCTGCCATTTGCAGAGTGGGTGGAGTGATGACTATGGCTTGTCTCATTCATGTGATGAAATCGAGGACGGCCCAGGGTTAGAGATTTGACGGGCAAGCCAATTAAAAACAAACAAACAAACAAACAAACAAAACCCCAAATAGCATTAACAACACAAACCAACAAATCGAAGCAATCAGAACAAAAAACATCCCAGTACGGTGAGTCAGTTGGTTTGGACTGTGGGTGGGCTTGCCAGATAAAATAAAGAATGCTCAGTTCAATGTAAATTTAGATAACCAATGTTAAAATTAATAAAAAATAGTAAAACAAACAAAAAACCTCTAAAATATATTCTGTGCACTATTTGGCACACACTTACCCTAAAAAAATTATTGTTGTTAGCAATTTGTTAGGAGACTTTTAATCTTTTTTCAAATACAATTTTATTGGGAGCCCTAACATATGTAACAGATAAAAAGGGCATTTTAACAGTATAAATTTATTTTAGAAGTTCAAATGCACAATATTTTAAAATTGATCAATAAGAACCATAAAACTGTTTTGAATTCGGGTCTATGAGTTACCTTTGCAGCTTATAACAGCCTCAGTTCCAGTTCAAGTTAGATTATTCTTTTTCATGGCAGCAAATAAATCCTCTTGCAAATGGTAATTAAAAAAATAGCTTACCTTGAAATGGAAGGATACTCATCAATTAAACAGTACTCAAGGAGACTATTCTGAGATGTGCTTAAAAACAAGTTGCAACATTAATTAATGCATTCGAGTATCTCCGCTGCGTTGAAGCTTGGCAGGCGTGCGGTTGTGATAAAAAAAATATGTACGGTAAGAGATGAATTTGAATCAAATTATAAAGACCCTCTGAATACTCAGAAGAGCCCCAGCCTAGAGCAAGACTTGGGGTAGCCTGCCCTTGTCCATGGCTCTGGACAACAAGACTGTGTTGTGAGGTTGAACTGGCTAGTGCCCAACCCAAAATGATTGGTCATCTTGGCATCAAGGGGCTCTTCTTGGAGCATGAGCCCCAGGCTTGCTGTGGTAGCATCGGCGTGGGCTCCGCATGAGGACCGGTGTCACGGGAGCCCGTAGGTGCCTGACCATGGTCTGTTTTTCCCTCTGGAATAGAAATGAGTACCACGTACGGAGCAAATGCTAAGCACCAGGCCTTGTGTGGTGGCTTTCCATCACTGGCAACGTACTGTGATGGAGAAATTAGGTGTGCTTACGTGACTCCCAGGCAGAGGCGTGAGTGCAGCTGGAAGGGACACTCTGGAGAGCCTGTTGGGGGCGGTGGCAAGTCTGCGTGGTGATCGGAGCTGAAGAGCTTTCTGGGAGGGTGGGTCTGGTAAACCACGTAGCCTTGGTTTTGGTGAGTGCGCTACTCCACTGTGGAGTGGGACTCTGTCCCGTGGCCTCCCTGCTGCCCCCTCTCCACTCCGCAAGGCAGGATATGGCTGTGATGGCACAGAGAATATTTATTGAGGAGCAAGTGACAAGTGTCAAACATTAGCCTGCTCGGTCCGTGCCATATCAGTCCAGCCTGACGAGCATCAGCAGAGCATAGCCTGCAGAAATCTGAAGTCTTTCAACTGTGAGCCAGGCACTTCACCGTTCTGAAGTTCAGTGTTCTTGTCCCAAAAATGGGGCAAACAACATCAGTGGTGATGATAGTCACCAGTTATAGGGGATACTCTCCTGTCCTACATGCTAGACACAGTTCTGAAAGTGTTTCCTGTATTAATTCATGTAATTCGCACATTGCCCTTCCCTATGGGATAGGGAATTTTATCACCCCAGTTTATAGGTGAGGAAAGAGAGGCACACAGGGGTTACACAATTAGGTCACACAACTAGGCAATCTGGCATCCTCATTTATGCTGTTAATTTTTGTGTTCTCCTGCTTCTGTCCAAAAAGGGTCTTGGGGTGTCTTCCAGGCCCGTTCTCTGCTTCTCTGAGAATTGCCACACAGCCCATCTCCCATTGGTCCTACAGCCATGTTTATGCTGTGATCCCCTGACCATGGATCCGACCACAGGGAACATTAGACCCAAGCCGGGCCTTGTGTTCTCTCTAAGAATGTGGAGTTGGGACTCTGGGGTAAAAGTTGATCTCCACTGTTTACTTAAACACGTAGCGCCAGGTGGTAGGGAATGTCTCTGTTTTCCCATACAATGTTCAAAGCAGAGAAAGGAGGAGTAGGTATCTGATTCCTGCAAAGAAGGGGCTCTGTTTAACATTAAACAGTGTCTGTGGACAGGACTTCCTATATTTTGATCTTGGAATAAATGGTCGTTTAGGATGCTTTAAGAGTTAGGTAGTAAGCCTTTGCACCCTTCATAGATAAAGATTAGCCAAGGTGAATTCCTGCACTGTGTGAATTTGATGGGAGTATTCTCTATTTCACGGAGAACATGATAGGCCCGCGAATGCTATTTTGGGGACACCGGTGAGACTCCCTGATAGAGCCCGTCTCCCCAGCAGCCTCAGTCACATGGCTTGAGTTCCGTTCGTGACGTTCTGGCGGCAACAAAGGAGACAGGTTGCACAGGTCGCAGTGGGCTTTTGTGGAGGACCGCTGATCTTCCCCAAATCACTGGCCTTTGAATCTCTGTTGCAGCCAGCTTTCTTTTTGTATATCGGCTCCATTTAAAGTGATTAAAATGGAGATCGGATTGGATAAGGTCATCCAAATTCTGTAAACGCTGCTTTCACACAAATGAACGCTTGCAATCAATTTAATTTTTCAAATAAAATGATTAAATTCTATTATTGTCAGATCATTTTTTATTAAGAAAAACCTTTTAAAATGTTAATTATCGGGCCCCTTGAAACACTTTCATCTTCCCCGACTTTGCTCATGAGCTAAACGTGTCTGCTTGTTCCCAACACCAACCAAAGGGAGATGCGGGCTTCCCTATGTTACATCTGCAACTGCTCTCCTTCGCGCTAATATTTATGTGAATTTAACTTTAATTTTTTTGCCTTTCATCTTCTGAATTAGTCGTATAATGCACAGATCACTCCTCCAGCGCTTCCTTCCTGTTTATTTGCCTTAACAATAGATTCATTAACTAGATTTGGGTGCTCAAGCCATGCGACCACATCCATTTCAAAGGAAGATTTAATGGCATTTCATATTTTTCTGCATTAAGGAAGATTAAAGTATATTACAATACCCTTTACTGCCCTATTTTCTTCATTTTAGAAGTGGTCAGTTTTAACATTTTTTTCCCCCTCTCTTTCTTTCATCTGCAGTGTTCGATAAATTGTCCGGGCCTTTCAGATGATAGTCCCAGCAAATTGAGTTCTATATTACAACTCGGACGCATTGTTTAGCCCATCAGCAGTCAGATAAAGCACCCCTATTCACACAAGACATCAAAAGAACAAATATATGTTCGAAGTGGGTAAAAAGAGGACTGAGGCTCAGATACTTCATTTTCTTAATTGTTAGTGATGATTGGGCTAGTTTCAGGGTGATCATTTTGCTGACTCGGAACCTAGACTTATTTGCCTGCTGTGATAGTGCTGTGAAATCTACATCCGTATCTGCATAGATCTGGACCTAGGTGCACGACCACGGATGACACCATTTGCAGACAGGGCAGGTGCAGCATTTTTTAATAGCCCAAGGGGCAGGCATGCTCACATTTTAATAGTGGGCAGTAATGGGAAATGCAGGATCCCGACTGAGGTCTTTTTATTTCAGTGAGGTACCATCTTGTGAAATAGGAGACTTGCAGGCATTCTCGAGTGAGAGCAAGGGAGATATTAAGATTTAAGCTTTTTTATTTTTATTTTTCGTAAGGTAGGGGAGGGCAAAGCTGTTGGGTAGCCCTCGGGCCGAAGTTTTGTTCAGGGGTGCCATCTGTCAACCCCGATGGTCACAGGGAGCCCTCCCCATCTCAGCCAATGCAGCCCAATCTCGCTGGACACTGGCTCTAAACAAAGTTCGGAGATGTCGGTACGATGTGAGAGGAATGGGGCGGAAGACAGATTTTACGACAGTACAATCACGGGGTGTGGGTTTTAGGCAATAAGCAGGTAGCCTAGTTTTCTCAAAAGAAAAAAGAAAATAATGGAAAAGTGTAACATTCATTCAGAGGCCTCAAAGGCATAAAAAACCCAATTCCAACTGTTATAGGTCCCTGCAGGAGTCTACAAAAGAACTAAGCTTTTTAAGTAAGAAAACTAGATTCTGGCCCACAGGGCCCTGTCACTGCTGCTTAATGGATGAAACTCTTTGGATATAAATATGCTGTTTACTTCTCAGCTTCAGCTTTCATAAAATATAACCTTTTTATGATTTACGACCCACAGAAAAACTGGAGGATGGATTTTTAGCTCTGAATTGGTTGGGTGTCAACAAGAAAAATATAGACAACATATCGAGGTAGCGGGGTGTTAATGCCACACAAAATGATGAAATTATTTTTGTTTAGAAAAGTTAAGTTTGTTCTTAAAGTTGTGGGTGGATGGCAGTCGTGAGAGGCAGGGCTCGTGAAAACCTGTGAAACGTCTCCTGTTTTCCTGTGCTTGGCCAGTGGCTTACAAGTTTGGGCATCTCGACTTCAGTCCTCAATCAGTAGCATCTTGTTGAAAAGTTTAGGCTAGCCACGGATTCTTCAGAAGTGGGAACGGTCCTTCTTTGTCTGCGTCACTCGTTGCTACATTTTGCTGGTGTTTCCCGGTATCAAACGTAGGAGCTGCCCCCGATCCGGCACAGAGAAGATGACAGAGTAAGACTTTTTTTTTCCCCACACAGATGACCCCACAAATGGAAACCAAAAGCCAGATAAGCAAACAAACTAAACCCCCAAATAAGCAAGCAAGCAAAAGCAAAACCCTCAAATCAAAAGCAACTACAAACTCCCCACTCTATACTCAATAAGGCCAACTTAGTCCTTGGTTGTTGGAATGGAGAAAGATTGCATGCTAATTTGTCATTCGGGGATTTCTATTTGTTTTGTGGCTTTCTCGTCTGGCATATGTGTTTCCATATCCAGTTTCTGTTTTGTTCATGCCTTTAAAAAAATCATATAACATTAAAAATAAAGTTATTTGTTTATTTATTTAGATGGTTGTAGAGAGAACCTGATCCCAGATGAATTGGCCAGGAAGTTTGAAAATAGGATTGCCAGTTGAAGGAATGTGGTTGTCAACACAGAGAAGTTTTTCTCTTTTTGACTCTTCCAAGAACTGAAGGAAGGAATTCACTCTGTGTTTTGAAAAGTGCACTTAGCAAATTAAAATCTCATGCTCTGGAGGCTGGAAGACCAGATCTTTGGTTTTTCTACAATCTAGAAAGGGCAGAGGTGTGAGGCCATGGCTTGGGGGACTGTCTTGTCGTGACCAGAATGGGAGGGATCCTTCTCATCCAATGGTTTTAGAGAAAAGCTCCACCCGAAGGGGTTCCTGGGTGGTGGCTCAGTTGGTTAAGTGTCTGACTCTTGATTTTGACTTAGGTCATGATCTCGGGGTACTGAGGTCAAGCCCCTTCTTGGGCTCCCCTGCTCAGCATGGAGTCTGTTTGTCTCCCTCTGCCCCTCCCCCTGCTCGTGCTCTCTCTGTTTCTCTCTCAAATAAATAATAAATCTTAAAAAAAAAAAAAGATCCACTGAGAAGAACACCAAAGATGCCCACATCCTTGGGTAGCAATGCTTAACCTCTGTCCCTGGGAGAGACCTGTGGCCCAAGATGGTAGAGACATAAGCCATGTGGTTTATAGAAAAAAGAACATCAGTCAGCATTTTCATATGAGTCAGCGTCTATCTGTAGAATATCTCAACTCTGTCATGTTCTTTAATCAACCAAGGTTCAGGAGGAAACTTCAGGTAGTCTCCTGGCTTTCTCTTTCCTTGTAGAGGAACATGGTCTCTATCTTTGGTTAGAAGTCCTCAAGGTGGAGAAAAGGGCTCTATGTTCTTCCCCACTCAGGCAAGTTGGAGCCAATGTTGAGTTCATGCAGAGTTGCGTAAGCAGCGAGGAGTGCCCTAGGGCTCCTAAGGTCTGTGTTGGATGGTAGGGGAATACCAAGATAAATTTCCTCATGTACTTGGTCCATATAGATCGCGCACTTTAAGCCAGATGCAATACCAGGTGTTTGGACTAAAATGGCGCTTTCCCTCCCCACGGGACTCACATTTTAGAAGGTGGAACCTATAAGCCAATAGGTAATTACAGTCTAAGGTGATCAGTTTTTAGGCCCTTTTGGGATCACATGAAACAGGGCCCTAAATAGACCTTGATAGGGATGGGGGTGATTATCAAGGAAGGCTTCTTGGTAGGAGAAGCAATGGGTATTTCTGGCAGCAGTGGGACCACCATGTGGAAATGTTTGGGGGTCAACAACATTAAGGAGTAATAAAGGAGCAGAAGAAATTCAGGATGGCCAAGTACAGAATATACTTAGGTTGGGCATCAGTTCATAGTTCACAATGGTGTTTCCCAATCTTTCGTGAGTGTGTATGTGTGGTGGGGTGGGATAGGGTGTAGGGGAGAGCTCTTGAAAAGTATGGATTGCCGAGTTTCAACCAGAGAATGGGCTGGACCCTTTCCCCCACCTCCCATAGCCCAGCACACATGACCCAAAGCTTCAGGTTAGAGACCATTCAGAAGACCCCTGAAAGCACACACCTCCGAGGCTGAACCCTGCATGAATCCCCACTCAGAGCGGATAAGGTAGACCCAAGACTGTCCCAGATAGCACCCAGGGAGCACAGCAAACCTCGAGGGACAGTTCCTGGTAGCCTCCTAACCCAGGAGGTTCTCCCTCAACCCTCGAGGCCAACCTTGACTCTCAGACGTCTTCCAGAGCAGACTGAGAGGTCCACTCTGCCCTCCATACAAACAACTTCCATTTATTCAGCCCACATTGGGTCCTTGCTTAGCCCTGTGGCATGGAGAGGGATGTAGCCATGTTGAAGGCCTTGTTTCCCCACCAGAGGCTCCAAAACAGGGTTTTGTTATTTTTCCAATTTCAATGAAATAACTCGCATCCTCATCTTATGGCTCCTGTTTCAAGAACACCCTTCTTTGCCTGCTGGGGACCTTCCTCCCAGGAACACAGGGTCCATGCGTAGGCCAAGGGATCAGTCCTGTGACTCTCCCCTTCTTAGGCTTTTTATCGGTTATCTGGACACGACCGTAATTGCACACGGTATCAGAAGCGTCACCATTACCACCATCATCATCACCATCACATCTCGAGAGCTGTTTTAGGTACACAACTGCACATAATCTCCGTAATAGTCCTGGGACGTGTGTGGTGTGGGATTGTTGCCTCCATTTTACAGATGCAGAAACAGCTTCAGAGGCTATGGCCTGTTCAGGATCCCACAGCAAAGTGTGGTCTCTTGCGCACAATGAAGCTAGCTCTCCCTGGCAAAGACATGTCAGGAGCAAGAGCCGAAAAGAAGGTTTTGGGATGGGGGCACCAAGCTGGCAGGCTCTCTCTGCTGTATAGCAGTGCCTTACAGAGAAGAATGTACCAACTACCAGATCAGTTCCAGACGGGCTAGCTGCCCTTGGTTTCTCTGGGTCAAGGAGAAGGCCCCGTCCAAGGGGGTGGGCACAGGCTGCAGAGCTGGGAAGACAGAGGTCTCCTTGCCGTCTTCAGGGCTCAGTCTAGAAATTCTGGATGGTCAAGGAAGAAGGAAGCAGGCTTGAGTCAGATTGGGGAGATGCTGAGGGGTGGGCCGAGGCCTCTTAAGAGGGATCACTTCCCCAGTGTTCCTGACAATGCCCTTGAATTATTCTTGCCCAAGACCTGGGTCAGGAAACTTGCCAACCATTCTCAGAGCCCTGATAGCTCAGTGTGGTCCTCCAGACAGGTTTGCAGACCTGTCCTAAGGAGTGCATGTGCATGGTGGGGAATGAAGCACCCCACTGCTGGGGGCTGCAAGGCCTTGGGGTTCTAGGAGCCAAGAAGGGCTTCCCCCTGTGTATCCTACCATAGTGCTGGGCATTCTGGAGATGAGAACCCTTCCTGCCCTTGGGGAGAGGGTGTGGGTGGGCATTTCACCTCTGGTGAAAGGTCGCACAATGCACCCATCAGAGGAGCCCATGAGGCACCAGGCCAGGAATCACCCGCGTGGGGGCTTGAGCACCAAATGGGGCAGAGGGAACAGGTACTCTGAGTGGGGAAGGAGGCCTCTTTAGACTGGGGTGGGCAGCCTTGATCTGGGCTGGGGCGAGGCGGGGTGGGGGGGTGGAGGTGGTGGTGGGGGCGCACCGGGTTGCTGGGGACAAGGGGAACCAAGTGAAGGTAGTAGCTGATGTCGAGTGACACAGTTGTAGAGAAGCCGGCAAGAGATTTAGTCTCTCTCAATCTCACTTTCTTCATCTAAAAATGGGGCTCATAACGTGTCTTTTCACACGCAGCAGTCACAGGCAGGGTGGGGGTTGTTTTCTTGGTTGAATTAGTTCTGGTTTTGTTTTTAGCCTTTTCCAGTGTGAATTTCCAAATGAGGGCCCGAGGGTGCTCAGTAAATACTTGTTAAGCTCTCGAAGACGGGAGCAGGGGCTCGCGTGGCCCGCAGGACAGCCGTGATTATAAGGGATCAGGAAACCCCACAGGCCTGTGTAGACGTGAAGTGACAGCCGAATCGATGGGCGTCAGTCAGAGGAGGGGGAGGTGAGGTGGGCTGAACAGAGCAGAGGATGGGAGTCGGCCTTTCTGGGTTCTGTTCTCATTCCACTCGATGTTTCAGGGTGACCTTGGGGGAGTTCCTGAGCCAGTTTCCTTGACTAGGAAAGGAGGTGGGGTTGGTCTTCAAAAGGCTCTTCCAATTCTGACATTCTGAGAGTGTGTTTCGTGTTGAACTACTGTTCAGCTAGAGCCTGTTCCCTGCCAGGCCCTGTCACCCAGGCCGCCACATTGTGAGATAAACTGTGCCCATTTTACAGATGTGGAAACTGAGACCAGGGTGCAAACCTGGTTGTCCACAAATGCAGTGCTGGGTCCCGCTCTCCCATGTTGGGCAGTGCTCCATGGTCAGAACCCCATCAAACAAGGGGAACCACTGTGCCAAGTTACACGCTGGAGCCTCAGGGGTAACCAGAGCGTGGTCCCACTGCCAACAGGACCCGGCTTCCTGCTAACCATTAGCCTGGTGCCGACAAGTCCGCGTCAGCATGCTTTACAAGAGGGGCTGTGCTCCTCGCGGCCTGTGAGCCGTGAGTCTTTCTGCATCAGAGGACAGTTGGGCCAGGCGGTCATTTCTGTCTCCTCTTTGCTCCAGGATGTGGTTGGTCCTGGAGAACTAAGACGGGCCTGGAAGTCAGGTCATTTGTCCCACAGTAAAAGTCTCACATTTTTCCTCTCTTCCTCTTGGAAGTCTTTCATCTTGGCTCAGAGGGAAGTCTTTGGAAGGTGGGAGCTCAGACTCTCATCTCCTGTGGCTCCTTCAGTTGAGCTTTTAGGAAAATCCATTCCCATTGCTTTTTGACCTTCAACTGTCCTCAGAATCCCCGACCCAATTTCCAGGCTGGCCCTGACACAGCTAACTAATATCCAAAAGGAACAATTGGTAGGAAAAAAAAAAACAAAACCTCTTGGTGCTTTAATTAAAAATCCATGTTTGGCTTGTGTTCAGAGGCATATTTTTGCATCTTAAAATGCTGCTTTTCCCTTTGTAGTTGGGCTTTGCTTATAAATAGAGCTGGCTCGGAGTCACATTAATTTAATTTTATCTGTGATCCAGATCAGCCTAGAATGCTATTAATTTGGATTTGACTGCCAGCAGAAAACAGCATTTGCTAATATCCACTTTTTAGCTAGGTAATCGTGTAGTAATTAGGATGCGTGTTGTACATAATCTTGATTTAAATAATCCTCGGTTAGTTTTTTGTCTACATAGATAAAAAAGCTATTTTGTCCGTATTTTGGAAGTAGGAAATCATCTTGATTATTTTAATCAAAATCAGCATTTGTGAATTGTGGCATTCTTTTAGGAACAATTAGTGTACAAGACAGAGATTTGTCTCTCTGCCCTGCATTGTAGATCTTTCTTGAATGCCTTAAGATAGAGGGGAAGTGGCAGTCTTGAGGCCCCAAACACACATACCCTGGCCTCCTCTCTAGGTCTTGGTGGGCCGACGGTTAGCTTTGGACGCAGGCCTGTGATCTCAAATCCCGGCACTGTCACTCAGAAGTTAGGACCTTGGCATGTACTTAAAAATGACTATACTTTGGTTTCCTTATTTATGAATGGGGATACTGGTACCTCCCTGGGGATGAGTCGTGGCACGTTGAATTCCCTCCAGTGTCATTTATTTATGCTTTCCTCACCAAGAGGCAGCGTTCCATAGTGATCTAAAGCAGGATCGGCAAGCTTTTTCCCTAAAGAGCCAGATATTAAATATTTTAGGCTTCACAGGCCAGACGTCCCCTCTTGCATTTCCTCAGCCCTGTGGTAGTCCAAAAGCAGCCACAGACAACACGGAGATGAAAGAGCGTGGGTTTGGTCCACGTGTCCATTTGCCAGGCTCTGATCTGGAGCAACGCTTGGACTCTGGTCTGACTCTCAGCTATCACACGTGACCTTGGACAAAGTATGTCACGTTTCCTTTTTCCATATGAACCACAAGGCTGGAGGGAGGCTGGGATGAAGTACAGAGGAAAGGCTGTTAGCACAAAGCCGGGCACATAGCTCACTAATAAAATAATAAAGTTGCCACTAGTATTCTTACCTGTGATTGCCTGTGTCTCTTTTCTCGAGCTTCATCCGTTTGACGAATAGAAGGTGACACGGGAAGTCGCAGGGCCGGTGGCCTGGGCTCTGGGGCCCGGTGGGGTGAACCGGGAGCTCCGTAGCTGGAGAAGCTGGTGGCGGAGATGTGGAACGTGAGGATTACTCCCACGACCGACGCCCTGCTTGGCAGGGTTGATGGTCACTTGTGACATGTGTCCTTAGCAGTCTGTTTAGTGCCACCATGTTTCTCACATTTTGGTGCTTTTTGTTGGTGACCTTAAAACAGCCCCCAGATGCAGTGAAGTGCTGTGCAGTGTCCCTAAGCAGAAGAAGGCTGTGATGTGCCTTGTGCCAGGTACATTTCATTCAGGCATGAGTTACAGTGCTAGTGGCCCGAGTTCAAAGTTAATGAATAAACAATATATATTAAATAATATGGCTTTAAACAGAAACAAAGGGGTGCCTGTGTGGCTCAGTTGGTTGAGCGTCTGCCTTTGGCTCGGGTCGTGATCCCAGGGTCCTGGGATGGAGCCCTGCCTCTGGCTCCCTGCTCAGTGGGGAGCCTGCTTTACTCTCTACCCCACCCCCACTCATGCTCTCTCTCTCTTTCTCGCTCTTGCTCTATCTCAAATAAATAAAATCTTAAAAAAAAGACAAAAAAACCCAGAAACACACATGAAACAAAGCTGTATATTTACTGATTTTTGAAAATGTGCCCAGAGGCTCCTAGGAACCTAACTCCGTATTTCTTATAGGAGTGGGGGTTTCGTATTTGCTAATTCCGTGTTTGCCGTGACCTTATTGACCACGAATACTACAGATAATGCATATCTCTTGGATTAGGTCACTCTGTACCTTAGCACGAATGGTTCCAGTTGTAGAACCAGATTACGGTGTTTTGAGGATTGCATGGGAGGTGGACACATGGAGAGAACAAGTGTAGCCTGTCCTTTGCAAAGTGGAAATGAGAAGGGGGAGAGCAGAGAGACCGTTTTACACATGGTACGTGATCTAGAAATGACGGTCCATTGAATTGAGAGAGAAAACTGAAATTTAAGTTCCTTAATGGATTCTTCTGTTTTACATTAGCTGGACTCTTCCTGTCACTTCAGAGAATCTTTAACCTTAATTAAATCATTTTGTTTCTGTCAAGAATTACCCTGAAATGCATTACATGAGTTGCTTATATGAGGAACAGTTTGGTTACGGGATGATATCTGTGGCTGGAGCTTTGTGGCTTTCCATTTGAGACTTCTGTTTGAATATCGTGTTTTTAAAACCTGTCCGCTAGAGTTGCCAGATAAGATATCAGATGCCCAGTTAAATTTGAATTCAGATAAACAACAAATATTTTTTTAGTGTAAGCGTGGTCCATGCACTACTGGCCACATCTGGCAGCTCTGTATGGCGCTGTCACAGGTTGGGCCTCTCTGCTTGGATTGGTGTCACTCTGGTGTCTGTGGAGCTCCTGTGTCAGGGGGATAGGGGGATTGGGGATTAGGGGGATTGGGGATTTCACCAGCCCCTCTCCCTGAATGAATTCCAACCTGACACACAGGCCACCCATTAAGTCAGACCATTGCAAATGTTCTAAAAACCCAGCTCGCCAAGCGTAGGTGATCAACTGAATCAGAAAGAAACCTGATTTCATTTTCACTTCCATGGCGTTTATTCCTGGCAGCACACAAAAGAAGGAGGCATGGTTGATTGTAGATCTGGAAACCTGCGGATCATCTTGGCTTTGCCCCTGACAGCTGTATGACCTTGGGTAGGTCACTTCATCCTTCTGAGACCAGGTCTATGGATTGGAAAGTCAAGACATTAAGTGGGATGGTTCCCAAGGCCCTTTGCAGCCCTAAAGCCCACTGAAACCTTGAAAAGTAGGAGGATAGGATGGTCTTAATTTTAAAACCTAGAATTTTTCCATCTGGAGGGGAACTGACTTGATCATGATTAAAAAAAAAAAAAAAGATGCATTATATTTGTTTCCTAAATGCTTAAAAACATGATTGACTATAAGAAAGAAAATCCCCAAACCCTTAAGGAAACATTCCATTTTATGGTATATCCTCTTTTCCGTTGAGGAAACATTTGCAATCTGTTTAGGGTAGTGTCTGAATCATTACCACGACTCTGCACCAAAGGCAAGAATTTTCTCCTGCCAGAGAATCCAGAAACAGATGCCCGTGCTCGTGGGCAGCTATGCAAATGGTCCTGGTGCACAAAACTGTGGAGGCCAGCGAGGCTGTGGCCAGGGGCCACACGCAGAAGTGATAGGCATGAGATAGTGACAGCAAAGACTTTCTGATGCCCCATGCTTCCTTCATCTCTGGGCACTTGGCACACTTTATCTCTGGTTCCCACGATGGCCATCACCATGCAAAATCCACATGGCACTAGCCTCATTTCTCTCTTCTTGTCCAGAGGGGACTTGGATTGGGGGACCAGGATGGGGGGGAAGCATGCTTCATCTTCCGAGGTTGGGGAAGAGAGATGAAATGCCTATTATCTTTATTTTAGGGGTGACGAAGCTGAGGCTGGGAGAGGGGTCAATGGCTTTCTAGGTCTCCTGTATGCCCGCAGCACAGCTGCTGTTAGAACCCAAGACTCCGGCTCCTCAACCCCCTCCCAAATGTATCTGTAGCCTGGACGCGAGAAGGGAAGAATTCGAAAGGTATTTCTAACGTTGACACTTCAGTTCCTGGGACCATAGAGATGAAGACCGGTGAAGTCAAGATTGTGAGCCTTGATTACGAGCTGCAGGAGGTGAAAGCCAATTCGTATTTCACACACAGATTGAATTTCTGGAAGCAGACCCGGCAAACACTTCCATGCAGTGACTCTCTGATTTAAGGGAGAAAGCTGTAATTAAATATAACCCTCCTTGTGAATCACAACAGAAATAGGGCAGGCGAGTGAGTCTTTCCTGCTGTGCCTGTCTTGGATCTTTAACTATAACGTGTGAAACATTTGCATGTATTTGCATGCCTGCTCCATGTTTTGAAACCGTGCATCCCTTCAGGGGTGGATTGTCTCATTCCTGAGGACTTGATTGGTGCAGATAAAGCCAAGTTTTCCGTTTGGAGGAGGCATTAAAACCCAAGAATAGAGAGCATGGGACCAGAACCTTAAGTTCAGATGGTGCCTTCGATCCTTAGCCTCTCTGCGGTGCGGGGGGGGGGGATGCACCACCTTCCACTTCTAGGCAGGGCCTTTGCACAGGTTGGTCCCCTTGCCTGGGATGTTCTCAGCAGATTTGCTCTCGGGGAACATGAAGACATTCAGGGCTTGGGGAAGGGAAGAACCTGGCCGGAAGTGGGTGTCATCTCCAACCCACCATACATTGTCCCAATTTTCGTTTTTCTCCATCAGGGGGAGTTGATCTGTGTAATCAGGGCCAGGCTGCAGGGAATGGATGAGGAAGGAGGTAGGACCTCACCCAGAGGAATTCCCAGCTGAGAGGGGATGAGGGATGTCCTGCCAGGGGATAAAGAGGGGTGCTTGGAAGTTTGGCAAGAGAGTGCTGAGTTTGAAATTTTTTCCGGGGAGCATCATTGTGCAATTGCGAGAGTGTAATTCGTCCCTTTGAGACGTGAGAATTAGGCTGGATTCCTCTATCAGGTGTAAACCTCAGAAGACTCGATTACCATGTAATCTGAAAACCCAAAGTGTAAAATGTGGTTTAATAAAAATGATCAAATTTATTCCAAAGCAACTATGTCTGATTGGGGGCGGGTGCAGGCCTGCCAGGGACTTCACAGGGGGCATCTCATTTCATTCTTCCCACACTTCCATGAGGCCCAGACTCTTACTCTCCTTTTACAGGTGAGGAAATTAAGGCTCAAAGGTTCAAGTAACTTACCTAAGGTCACGCAGCTATGTAAGTAGTAAGCCTTGTTTGGTTTCATAGCTTGAGCCCTTTACCATTGTAATAAACCATCGAAAGAAATGAAGACAAAAAGAGCTTGATTTGACCAAATATGCAGGACGCTGCCTGGGCAGACTTTGTAAGAATCACCATGTGAAATATACCTTTAAGGGTGAAGATTTTACATTTGACTTTTAATTTTTTGCTTTTATTAAAAAAAAAAATAAAGCATACTGCCAGAGTGGGGAGGTTTCACCCATGTAGTGAATTCTCCGAATTCTCATCTTGAAGCAGAGCAGCCCTGGAGAAGCCGTTTCATCTCATTAGGACGCCCCTTTCTAGGGGGGAGTTAAGGGGCCCGGAACTTCAGGACTCTGAGAGTCCTCTTGTCCTGTTTCCAGCCCAAGAATGCCCTTTGAACAGTAAGTTTTTCCTTTCATTTCATCTCTAAACAAAGCTCCGTAGAGTTCTATAGGGGTTCTTGAGCCCTGCGAGCAATGATTCTGCAGGCGCCCCTATCCCCCTGGGAACCCCAGGAGTCCAGTCCCTCCGGGACCCCAGAAGTGGGACTGGCTCAGGGGCATGGGATACCATCCCTAAAGTCACTCAGGAATGTGTGGGCAGAGCTGGCTCTTATGCCCAGGCTCTTGACCCCTGGGTTTGTGGGCCTTTGCAAGGCCTCTCAAACACTAACTTGCTCATGAGAGGAAGAAGCTGCCAGTCCTGAGGTCCTACAGAGTGGAGAGCTCATCACAAGACACGGTGAGAATTGTCTATGGCCTTGTCTTGCTGCAACTCCCTTGTGAAGTTGGAAGAGTCAAGAACATCCTTCTGTGGTCCAGTCTGGAAAACCTTGACAGTGGCTCTCAGAGGCCTTCTAGGCTTTCCTTTCTCTAGGATAAGTTTCCTTATTTTGGGTGGGATGACGAGAGAGATAGGAACATCCAGGAGGAAATGAAGGGGGTGGTGGAGGGTGTGGGAGCCCAGAAAACATGTTAACACAGACTTGGGGGGGGGGTTGGGCACAGTCGTTCTCTGCAAGTACACATAAGGGATGTGGCTCACAGGGAGGAACTGGTTAATTTCTTAATAACCATGAGAAAAGGCTGAACTAAGACTAAGGAGTAGACCAGATGAGCCTTGAGCTGCCTCTCAAGTCAGAGGTCCTGTGACTTGCCATGCACAAATTCCCCTTCTTATCCTTTAATTACTCCGATCTCCGTCTGCAGACTCTCTCCCTCCTGCCACATAGGGACCAAAATGGATCCCCATACTCTAATGTCTGATTAAGAAAAAAAAAAAATAACCAGAGATACCATTATAACTGGCACAGGAGCTACAAGACAGCACAATTCAGCTCCTTCATTTCCCTAATAATGAATAAAATCACACCAGCAATTTCCCCTTGAATACATTTGTCAATCAAAGACCCAACACTTAGAGAGCTCCCCCCCCCCCCCCCCCCAGAGTGTCCTCCAGGTACTATCTGTAAGCGAGAGGAAGCGCACTTCTCAGCATCGTTATAACTGGAGCAAATAGGCTGAGAGCTTGTTTAATTTTTTAAAAGAGGGTTCTCCAGCTTTTGGCTGGTCTAATAAAACTGGTCTGTGTCTACTTTGGCTGAATCCTTTGCACAATGACACTGCCCTGTTCTATAATTTCTGCTAATTGCCACTTGAACAAAAGCCACATTGTATAGCTTCTGGACTGCTCTGTAGTCTCAGAGTAGAACCGGCCAGAATGTCTAAAGCATTCTCATCGTGAAAGCTTCTTCCCCAGGACTGGCTGTATTTATCTATACTGCAGGGGCTGAAAGCCTATTTTCAAACTGGGTCTGAGTATGTTCCATAGAAGAAAAATTTAAGCAGAGACCCTGAGTCGGAAACTCAAATATTTGCATGCTGATGACATCACTGTTTAATATTTTGGTAGAGTAAGAATAATTGTGACTTAATAAGTGAAGGCTTCAAGAATTTCTTTTCTTTTTTTTTAAGTAGGCTTCACACCCAATGTGGAGCCCAAATGCGGGGCTTGAACTCACAACCCTGAGATCAAGACCCGAGCTGAGATCAAGAGTCTGATGCTTAATCAACTGAGCCACCCAGGTGCCCCAAGAATTTCTATTTTGAAATGAGCTCATTTGCTTTAGAAACTTCAGAGATTTCATGGGCATTTGGAGTGTTCAGCAATAGTAGTAAGTAAAATGGTGAAGTTAGAGGGATCTGGCATGAGTTTTCTCTACACCCCTGGGTTCTCAGTGACTTCATGAATGTTTTCTGGCTGTGAAGGGCCCTGTAAGTGAGCATAGATGATTATCCATGCCCAGAGAACTTTCTGTGAATGGGGTCTTGAAAACAGAGGCGTGAAATTGTAGGGTTGGGATTGAGATCATTACAGCCCAGCCACTCAACCATCCATTTTAAAAACCTAATTTCAGTATCCTCAGACTAAATCAGAGATTGGCACCTTTGAGGACCTGATAAAAACTATGTAAACTATTCCCAGTTTTAGGTATTTCACAGACATGTTAAAATTTAGACATACGGTACCTTAGCTCACTTTAAGAAAATCTAGCCTGGATAAATATGGTTGATTCAATGACGAGGTCCTTATGGTGACTGGGCTGGGTGGACTGCTATAGACTTTGCATTTAACAAAGCAATAACTGTAAAAAAAAAAAAAAGAAAAAAAGAAAAGGAGAAGTTTTGAGATAGAGTTGCCGGTTTTTAATTTTGTTGGGTAGAGACATAACACGATCATCTACTCTCACGACCATTCCATAAAGGAAAAAAAATTAATACAAAAGAAAGTAGTAAAGATATAATCTTGGCATAAACAAGAATCCTTTAATTGAGCAAATCTTTCCTTATTAAGAAAAGATTAAATTTTTCTATTTTTAAAAATTTACCCAAAATTTATCAAGCAATAGTCCTGGTGTTTGGCAACGATAGCTGTAAGGATTTTGGCCATTTCTTTCTTTGGAATACAATCTAGAAGCTACACAGAAGAGTTTTTGTTCAAGGGGCAACTGGCAGGCACAGTGGAACAGGGCAGGGGCACCGTGTGAAGGATTTAACCAAAGCAGATTCAAATCCCTGGTACAGCATCGTTACCCACCCTTTTCTCAGTGGCAGTGTAACCTCTCCCCGATCATAGGCAGTGGAGGGAAACTTACTATGTCCAAGACCAAATTTTGAGGTTGCTGTAGTTGTTACAAATCATTATGGTGGACTGAAACCCAACACCTACCTATTGCCCCATGTTCTACCCTCTGGGGCCATAGGAAACAAGTTTAATTCCTTTCCTTTGTGACAGCCCTTCACAAACCTTAAGACTGCCAGTCTGTTCTCCTTTCCCTGAAGATGCCAGTGTCCTTTCTCCCACTCTCTTGCTCATCACTGTGGGAAACATTTCTAATCCTTCCATAATTTCAAGGCAATTTATCATCCTGATGGTGATACCCTGGCATCCAGTTCAATTTGTCTTAATATGTGTTGTACAGAACTGAACCCTGGACCTTGGAGAGTCTCAGCTGTCTTAGGGGAGGGGGGAATTATTGCTTCCCTTTTTCTGTATGTTGTTTTGTTTTTAAGTAAAAAAGAGTCTGATTTTTTAACTCAAATTGAACTTGTAACTAAAACTAGTGAAGTTTTTATTCATATGTGGCCATTCAGTTGGTTGTCTCATTTTACAAATGTGCTTATTTCATCTTTTTTTCCCATCGCTGTTTCTGCCCTCACCACTCTCAGTTATCCAAATTGATCCCTTATGAGGTCGGCATTACCCTAATTCAAAACCCGACAGAGATAGTACAAAAAACAAACCAAAACTACTGTTCAGTAAATTACATGAATATAGATGCAAAAATACTTACAAAATATTAGCAAATTGAATTTAGCTATACAAAAAAAAGATAATACATCATGATCAAATGGGGGGTTCATATCAGGAGTGTAAGGTTAGTTTAAAATAAAAAAATCAACCAAAGTAAGTGGTGTAGGCAGGGCCCTGTGCTAGTCTTCTGAAGCAGGGTCTCAGCAAATGAAATTTTCCATTTACAATGATGTGGATGGAGCTAGAGAGTATAATGCTAGAAGAAATAAGTCAGAGAAGGACAAATACCATATGATTTCATTCATACATGGAATTTAAGAAACAAAACAAGTGAACATGTGTGGGGGGGAAACAGAGACAACCCAAAAAATAGATTCTTAACTAGAGAGAACGAACTGATGGTTACTGGAAGAGAGGTGGGCGGGGAGATGGGTTAAAGAGGTGTTGGGTATTGTATATAAGCACTGATGTTGTATGTAAGTGATGAATCACTAAATTCTATACCTGAAATGAATATTACACTATCTGTTAACTAACTGGAATTTAAATAAAAACGTGGAAAAAAAATAAAAGTCAACCAATGTAAATCACCATTTGGCAGTATAAAGTAGAAAAAGCATATGATTATTTCAGTTTATGTGGAAAAAATATTTGAAAAGTCAACACCCATTTATGATTTAAAAAACCCTCAAAACTAACCAGGGACAGAGAAAATGTCTTTAATTTGTTAAAAGGTGTCTATGAAAAACCTACGCTGGATATCATACATAATGATGAAAGACTGGCTACTTTTCCTGTAAGATTAGGAAAAAACAAGGATGTTTGCTCTTACCACCCTATTCAGCATTGTAATCGAGGTCTTAGCTAGTACAATAAGATGATAAAAGGAAATAAAAAGCATCAGAGTGGGGGGCCCCTGGGTAGCGCAGTCGTTGGGCGCCTGCCTTTGGCTCAGGGCTTGATCCCGGCAACCCGGGATCGATTCCCACATCGGGCTCCTCTGCTGGGAGCCTGCCTCTTCCCCTCCCATTCCCCCTGCTGTGTTCCCTCTCTCGCTGGCTGTCTCTCTGTCACATAAATAAATAAAATCTTTAAAAAAAAAAAAGCATCAGAGTGTAAAGGAGGACATAAAACCATCTTTATTAACATGATTGTTATGCAGAAAATCCTAAGAAATTGACAAAAAAGTCTACTAAAACTCATAGTGAAGTGTGGACACAGGTCACTGTTAAAAAATCAATAGTGTTTTTATACACTAGCAATGAACAGTTGCAAAATTAAATAAAAATGCCTTTTTCATGGCATAAGAACATTAAATACTTAGGGGCAAATACGAAATACATATGTTTACTGAAAACCTCAGAATGTTACTGAGGATTAAAGAAACTAAATAAGTGAAGAGATATATCATGCTCATGATTAGGAAAAGCCAATATTGTTGTGATGTCAGTTCTCCCCCAAATTAAATGAATCTGTTAATTCAGTAGAATCACAGTCAAAAATCTCACAGGCTTTTTTTTTTTTTTTGGTAGTAATTGACAAGCCAAAAATAATTATAAAAGCAAAGTAGGAGGACCTACCTTCTTTTCATTTTAAGACCTCCTGTAAGCCTATAGTAAACAAGCAACTGCACTATTAACGTAAGTGTAAAAGTGTAGACCAGTGGATCAGAGTAGAGAGTCTGGAAATACACTCACGTATCTGTGGACAACTGATATTTGGCAAAGATGCCAGAATAATTCAGGGGGGTAAGGATAATCTTTTTCAATAAATGGTATTGGAAAACTTGATATCCTTGTGGGAAGAAAAAATGAACTTTGATCCTGACTCATACCACAACAAATATTAGGATGAATCATGGATCTAAATATAAGGGTTAAAACTCTAAAACTTCTAAGAAAAAAATATGAGAAGATCTTTGTGATTTGGGAGTAGGCAAAGCTTCTTAGGCCACAAAAAACACAAAGCTAAACAAAAAAATTTGGTAAATTGAAACTCATTAACATTTAAAACTTCTGTTCTTTGAAGAACGCCGTTAAGAAAATGGATAGACAAGTCCTAGACAAAAAATATTTGGAATATATATATATGTATATATATATTTGAAAATGTCTTGTATTTAAAATATACAAAGAACTCCTACACCTCAATATTGAGAAGACAAACAATTTTTTTAGAGATTTTATTTGTTTGAGAAAGAGAGAGAATGAGCATGAGCTGGGGGGAAGGGCAGAGGGAGCGGGACAAGCAGACTCCCTGCTCAGTGGGGAGCCCAATGTGGGGCTCCATCCCAGGACCCTGAGATCATGACCTGAGTTGAAGTCAGAGGCTTAACCAACGGAGCCACCCAAGTGCCTCTTAAAAGATTTGAAAAGACATTTGACAAAAGAAGATATATGAATGGTCAGTGAGTGCATGAGAGAAGCTCAGCATCAGCGGTCACCAGGAAAATGCAAATTGAAATCATGAGACACCCTACTCATTCACTAGAGTGGCTCAAATTAAAAAGACTGACAATATTAAGTATCGGTGAGAATCTGGAAGCCACTGGAACCTTCCTGGTGGGAGTAAAAAATGGAACAATCACTTTATAAAACGCCTTGAAAGTTTCTTCACAAAGTTAACGTACCTTGTCATATGATCCCAAATGCCACTCCTAGGCATTTATGCAGAAGAAATGAAAACATTTCTTGTATGCAAAGAAGACACATACAAGAATATTCGTAGAAGCTTTATTGATAATAGCCACGAATATCCGTCAAAGGTGAATGGATATGCCCACTGTACTATACCCACGCAAAGGAGTATTTTCAGCAATAAAAAGAAATGACCTATAGATACATGATGCTGAACGAAAGAAACCAGACACGAAAGAGAACTCGATGTACGATTCCATTTATGTGAACTTGTGGAACAGGCAGAGAGAATCTATGGTGACAGAGAGTGGAGCAGTTGTTGCTTGGGGCTGGGACTTGGTGTGGGGACCAACTGCAAAGTGACATGAGGGAACTTTTTGGGGTGATGAAAATGTTCCACATTTTGATTTGCATGGTAGTTATTTGGGTATGTACATTTATCAAAGTTCTTTCAACGGTATACTTAATATAGGTTTTTTCCATTATATGTCAATAATATTATACCTCAATCAGCATACAAAACCCCCTGTGTCTCTGCATCTAATGTCATCTGGGCTCTTGTTCGGAGAGATAGTAGTAAATGGTTAACTCTCAATCCCTCAGTATGAGACTTAAAAGACCACAATGTGTGCAGCATTTCCAGAACATTCTCGGGCACGCAGGAACTGCTGTTTTTGTCAGGGTGGGTACACTGTCTCAGTCTGTCTGGTATAGTCCCATTTTGCTGTAGTCTCTGCCTTCATACTAGTCGTGCTGTTTCACGCTTCCAACTATTGCTGGTTTGGGTGCGAAGTTATCTAGCTGCTGGTTTATTCTGGCCTCTTACTTCAGGTACTTGAGAAATCAGGCCTTCAAGAGTGTGCTCCTGAGCCTGGAGGCTGCTGACCACTTTCTCCTGGATGCCCCTATGCAGGAGGGACCTGGGATTCCCTCCTGCTAGCCAGCGTTTATGGAGGGCTGCCCTCGTGCTGAGTGCTCTGTGCGGCCCGAGAGCCTTCAGGACTCATACCAGTCCCCAGGGGGAGGGACCCCTCTGGAAATGATGGTTTTGAAGTTTGGAGAGGCCAAATAATGGCTCCCACTCATCAGTATGTGGGTGTGTGTGTGCGTGTGTGTGTGATGGGGGTGCTGGGGGTAAGCCTCAGTGTCCACACTCTTGACCGCTCAGTATATAACACTGCCTTTGTTCAGACAGAAACGCACTTTGGTCTGCTGTAATCATAAGAATTTTTTTTAAGCAAAATAAGCTGGGGCAGCGTTAGGCCTGGGTGATATCATCATGACCCCTGGTGGGCATAACTCCTCGGCCTACGCTCCAATCAATATGGCCTTCGGGTCAGGAGTTCAGTTTGCTGGCCGAGGGGCCCAGGCCGGGGAGAGGATGGATTTGGGGCCAGGTAGAGACAGGATTCATTTTCCTGCTAAAGTGAGAAATAGGGATTTTTTTTTTCTTTTCTTTTTTTAAAGGTGATTTTATTTATTTATTTATATGAGAAAGAAAGAGAGAGAGATTGAGAAGACGAGTAGGAAGGACAGAGGGAGAGAGAGAGAGAATCCCAAGCAGACTTTGTGTGCAGTGGGGAGCCTGATGTGGGGCTCGATGTCAGGACCTGGAGATCATGACCTGAGCCGAAGTCAAGAGTCCGGCACTCAACTGACTGAGCCACCTTTTCCTCCCTCCCCCCCTACCTACCTTCCTTCCTTCCTTCCTTCCTTCCTTCCTTCCTTCCTTCCAGTGTTTTTGCTTTATTTTATTTTGTCCCCCTGTATGTTTGTCTGTCTTTTCCTACTAAGGCTCCGGCCTTTGTTCCCTCTCTGTGTGAATCCCCCATCCACGATGACTGGGCCACACACTGAAAGCCCACAGTGCCTCAGGCAGGAGACCTTGGTCACCCTAGCAGCATTTTCATCGCCTCTTCCTCCTCCTCACGGGAGAATAAGTTCTCCTCTGGGATGGAAATCCTTGTCTGCTGGAGAGGAAAAGGGATCTGATGTCCTGTTGGCTCAGTCCCTGAGCGCAGTCAGCATGGTGGCCAGATGGGCACACACCACAGTGACCCCAGCCTGGTGGCCCTGCTAGGGTCTCCTCGAGTGGGTGTCAACATGAGTGTGGATTTTAAAGGGTCCCGGACTCAGGGCACGTGGTGTGAAAGCTACTTCCTTTCTATTCGACTCTCCAATTTTCTGATCAAGTCAAGGAGCAAGGCTCAGTTTGTGCTGGCTTGTCTCTAAACACCTTAACACCATTTGGTTGGTTGGTTTTGTTTTTATTTTTTATTTTATTTTATTTTTTTAAAGATTTTATTTATTTGAGAGAGAAAGAGAGCACAAAGGGAGAGGGAGGGGGAGAAGCAGACTCCCCGCTGAGCAGGGACCCCGATGCAGGGCTCGATTCCAGGACTCTGAGATCATGACCTGAGCTGAAAGCAGACGCTTCACTGACTGAGCCACCCAGGAACCCAGTTGGTTTTGTTTTAAACAAAGGGAGTGGACACCACGTCAGAGCACTTCTCAGTGATTAGTAAAGCCACTTTTCAAAATGATACAGATAATTGTAAAAATACAATTATGAAAACTTTTATTTTGTAAAAATTTGAAAATATGGAAAAATAGACAAAGTATATGACCCATTATCCCCCCCACTGTAATATTTTGATGCCTTTTTTAATACCAAAATTGAAATCATATTCTTTTTATGCTTCTGTTTTCTTTCCCACCAATATAATAGCATACCTATTGCTATGTTGTCATAAGTGCTGTGTAAACATATTAAAGGCTTAAATATTATTTGTGTAAATAAATTAATTTTATTTATTAATATAAATATATAATATATTATATTATATATGAATATATAATATATAATATATAAATATAATATATCAATATATGATATAAATTAATAATATTAAAATATTAAAGGCTTTTTTATTATAAAAATAACAGGTAAAAAAAGTATAAGAAATTATAGGAATGTCACTGTTAGGATGTTAATGTACTTCTTTTCACTTTTTTCTTCTATGTATTTGTAATAAGTTCATGTAATTAAAAAAATTGAATCACACAATTTTACAGGAACAGTTTTCATAGTTGTCTGGTATTTTACCCTATCCTGTTTTTTATGCATATGCATCGTATAATACTTAACCATTTTTTATTCTTGTGGTGTGGGGTTATTTTATGTTTTGTGTATATATGCTGCTATAAATACTGTTTCACTAAACAATGTAGTAAACAAAATATTTTTTAAATTTTAGATGATTTGGTTGGGTAAGAGACCCCAAATGAATAATTAATTCAGGGGGTGAGCATTTTAAAGGTTCTTATATGCATCCCTAAAATTATTTTCTAAAAGAGATGTTTTAATATGTGTTCCCACAAGCAAAGTATAAAAGTTCATCACACTGTCTTCAGCATGTAGTGCTATTATTTTTGAGATTTTAAGAACTAATCTGATAGGCAAAGAGTCCTATTTTCAGTTTTCCAATTTGCGTTTTTAAATTCCTCCCGTGACTGACCTGCTTTCTCATCTCTGCTGACGCTATGGGTCCTGGGTGGGCTTCCCAGGTCACGAGGTTGGGGTTTGTCCCAGTGATCTGCGAGAAGAGTGAAATCTTAGGAAGTTACCGTAAATACATGGAGCTCCCTTTGGTTTCACCGTATGTCATGTCTCCAGCAGGTGGCCGTGACCTTGGCCTGTTCACCCAGAGTCTCAAAAACCAGAAAGTTCAGACCATTCTTCTTTGGAACCCTGAGACAGACGGGAGAAGTGAGAATGAGAAGTGAGTGAGCAGAAGAGACAGGTAAGCACCCTGATGAAGATTTATTAAAACACAACCACCTTCCCCTGCCACAATAGAAAAAAATTAATATCCCAGGATATATCAGGGTTGGTAAGGGTTCACCCCAGGTGACAGAGCTGAATTGGAAGGTGTATAGACAGACCTAGATTAGGATCCTGACACTACCCCCATCAAGCTGTGTACACCTGGACAGGGTAATTGACGGGAACCCAGGCTCTGCATCTGCAGAATGACTGATGATCCTTTCCTCTTGGCACTTTGGGTGATTACATCAAACGCTGTTCGTTTAATGGAGAAAACCAAGGCTGGCACCTGTAGGCATTCAGTGAACAAGAGCTTTCAGAAACATTCCAGATCTAGGGTTTTGTGGTGTTAGCAGTGGAAAACTAGAGGAATGGTAAGTTTGCAGCTGGGTTCTGAATTATTAAAAAAAAAAAAAAAAGGAATCAATTATACTTTCGGTAGTTTGAGTGTCAATATCTTTATTATATTTCAATACTTGAACGAATTGGTGAGACAGTGTTATTAGGATTTTATATTCTTAGGAGTTTTCAATCTTCCCATCATTGATAAGAGTATGCATTTCAGTATTTGCTCTAAATCTGGAATTTTTAGGAGATGATTTATCACTACTGAAAATAACAGCATTTGACTTTCTTGAAAATCAAGATTAATTAATTTTTTTCTAAAATTTTGTCTTTTTAATCATGCAACAGATCAAAGTTGTGGCATTAAATTGCTTTTATTACTGGTTGAGTTTCATTAAGTCATAGGATGGTATTTCCTGCTTGCTAAGTGCTGCCACCCCCCTTCCTGGGAACTCGCTGAAGTCAGGATAACAAAAGGGCATTTGTTAATGCCACTCAAGGTCAGAGCAAGATACATCAGAGTATTCAAGTGATGAACTAGGGGAAGGTCCTCCCAATATTATTAAAATCTGGTTGTATGGTAGATGTGCCAACCATGGCCTCCAAAGAGCCCTTTCCTCCCTCTGTTGGGTCTCCTCCTTTCCCATTCAGAATGAAAACAGATAGAGATGAGTGAGGGCCAACAGGGCTATATACGAGAGGCTGGAAAGGAGGGGCTAGGCTCCAGGGAGAGGAGAGGTGGGGGATAAGAAGAGACTCCTGGAGGAGGGGTTTGGTTTCTAGTGAC
Organism: Ailuropoda melanoleuca; assembly: GCF_002007445.2. NCBI lineage: Eukaryota > Metazoa > Chordata > Mammalia > Carnivora > Ursidae > Ailuropoda > Ailuropoda melanoleuca. Next base: position 121,310,878 of record NC_048223.1, read on the forward strand.
TGTGTGTTGGAAGGACATAGAATAGCTGTGTCCTCTGAAAGGCCACGAGCGGAAGGAAACTGGGGAGCTTGTGTCAACCCCGTACCTGCCCGGGGTATGGTGTGGGTGGAAGATCTGCTTGGACCTGAAGGCAAAGGCAGCTCTGAACCGCTGGAACAGAGTGGCCGTGGCATTAGGGTGTGCTGGATTCCCTGAATTCATTCAGCTGGTATTTTCTGGGCACCTGCTCTATGCCGAGCCCAGTGTTGCCGGCTGGGGGGTAGGAGGCAGGACTGGTATGGGACACAGACAAAATCCAGCACAGTGAGATGGAGACTGCCAGAGGACACCCACAGAGAGGAGAGCACCAGTGCCAGGGCTCAGGAGGGGCTGCACAGAAGACAAGATCAGCTCAGTGAGTCTCTAAGGATGAACCGGCGTTTCCCAAGCAGATGGGATTTTGCAGAGCTTAATGGATGAGAAATATAGCTCTGGAAACAGATGGGGCTGGGCTGGAATCTGGGGGGACTCTGTGACTAATTGTGTGACCTTGGACAAATGACAACCCTCTGAGCCTGTTTCCTCACCTGTAAATTGAGAGAAGAATATTCCCTACCCTGTAGGGCGGTTTCAAAAACTGTGTGGAAATTGAGTGCATGCATGGCCCACAGTAATAATTATATCGGTTTTATATAATGTAGTAAATATATGATCAATGAAAGAGTCGTGGCTCTGATTCAGCTACAAGCCAGACAAGCCGTTTCAGTTCTTTGGACCTAATCCCTCATCTGTAAAATGGGTGCATTGGACCAAATGGCTGCCAGCTTTCCTTCCAGCTTGAATATCCTATTATATATTGCTTTGCGGTACTAATTATCTTCTCCTGTAGAATCTTCCTCTTCTAAATGCCCTTTGAGCCTTTGCTGTGCCTGGAACAGTGGCTTGCTCATAGTCGGAGCTCAATAAGTATGTGCGGAGTAATTATCTCATCGCAAACTTGCTATTTGCTTGAATCCCACACGATCGCAAACAAGGTTCTTATTTAAGGGTTTCTTAAGACATGTGTGAGACTTGAGCTCTTCCTTTTTTTTTTTTAATAATAATTTTTTATTATGCTATGTTAGTCACCATACAGTACATCCCTAGTTTTTGATGTAGTGTTCCATGATTCATTGTTTGCGTGTAACACCCAGTGCTCCATGCGATACGTGCCCTCCTTAATACCCTTCACCGGCCTATCCCAGTCTCCCACCCCCCTCCCCTCTGAAGCCCTCAGTTTGTTTCCCAGAGTCCATAGTCTGTCATGGTTCATTCCCTTCTGTTTACCCCCCCCTTCATTATTCCCTTCCTTCTCCTACCGATCTTCCTGCTATTTCCTGTGTTCCATAAATGAGTGAAACCATATGATAATTGTCTTTCTCTGCTTGACTTATTTCACTTAGCATAATCTCCTCCAGTCCCGTCCATGTTGCTGCAAATGTTAGGTAATCGTTCTTTCTGATGGCTGAGTAATATTCCATTGTATATATGGACCACATCTTCTTAATCCAGTCATCTGTTGAAGGGCATCTTGGCTCCTTCCACAATTTAGCTATTGTGGACAATGCTGCTTTGAACATTGGGGTGCATATGGCCCTTCTCTTCACTACGTCTGTCTCTTTGGGGTAAATACCCAGTAGTGCAATTGCTGGGTCATAGGGTAGGAGGTTTGAGCTCTTCCAACAGAATGATGAATATGTTCTTTACGTGACTGTAAAGGGTGTGGGTCTTTGAACTTGAAGAGTCTGACGGATATCTATATTATCAGGGAAGATTCAGGCAAAATGCTTGTTTCTGGCGCCAAGAGCTGCATGTCGGTGGAAAGAAGAAAGAACAGAAATCGTATTTTCTTGGAGGTGCCAGGTTTTCCTGGGTGAGGGCACACAATGAGTACTTTAGGTAGTGGCTGGCGCCCCTCTCTCTGTACCATGCAGGGTGGCAGTTCTCTGCTCCTCGGCTTTTGCCCCAGGTCACTTATCTGCCTTTTTTAGTTTAATGTTTTGGTATTTCAGGTGCTAGAAAACTATCCTGTGGTTCATGGGCATTACCAATCCAAATTTCTGTGTCTGGGCCATGTCTTTTCTCTTTTCTCTTTTTCTTTCTCTTTCTCTTTTTCTTTTTCTTTTTCTTTTTCTTTTTCTTTTTCTTTTTCTTTTTCTTTTTCTTTTTCTTT
>NC_048223.1:121315391-121484515 GCF_002007445.2 Ailuropoda melanoleuca
CCCCCCCTTTCTTTATCCCTTTCTTTTCCTACGATCTTCCTAGTTCTTATGTTCCATAGATGAGTGTTTACTTTTCTGTGACGATGCTCTGGAGACAAAAGCCCTTCCTTTCTCCCTTTTTTACTTTGTTTACAGAACTGCTAAGGCCTTATAGTGCAGGGGTGGGTGGGTATAGGGGGGCATGGGGGGTGGGGTCAGCAAACTTTCTCTGCAAAGGGCCAGATGGGAAATATTTCAAGCTTTGCGGGTCCCCTGGCCTCTGTGGCCCCTCAGTGCTGCCGTTTTAGCACGAAAGCAGACATGAACCATATATAAATGAGTGAGCGTGGCTGTGTCCCAATAAAACTTTATTCGTGGACGTGAAAATTTGAATTTCATATCATTTTTTAACATGTCACAAACCATTGTGCTTTTAATTATTTCCACCTATTTCTTTACACTTGTAAAAACTATTCTTACCTAACTAGCTGTTACAAAACAAACAGCAGGTAGGGATTTGGCCCCTGGGACATAGTTTGCCCATCCATCATGGCTCTTCATCTGGGGTCATATTGCATGGCTGTTCTGGCGGTTGCGAGGTCCTGGCTGTGTGACTGTGGACCACTGGTTAGCCCTCTCTGTGCCTCAGCCTCTTTCTGTAGGACATGAGGATGACAGTGATGGTTCTCTCCTTGGAGTCTCGTTGTGATTATTCAAAGTGATGATAGCAGCAGTAGTGCTTACCAAGGGACATCTCATCTTGGCTCTGTCATTAATTTGCTGTGTGATCTTGAACAAATGACCAGACTTTTCTAGACCTCAGATACCTCATTTATTATGACAAACAAAAACCTGAAACACCGAGGCTTGGACTAGAACATCCAGGGGCCTGGTCTGACTCCAGGGGACCTGATCCCCCTGGGGTGAGTACTGCAGCAATTAGCATCAGGATGGTGGCCCCTGGTGGGCTTTGCTTCTCGGTGTGTTCTGATTCTGCAAATGGTGAGGGAATATGCCCTAACACGGGGCGCTGAGCGGTGTGCTGACGTTTCTTGGGTGCTCCTTGGAAGAAAAGACTGGGTCCTTTTGTTTTTGTGACTGGCCCCAGTGTTGAGCATTTCCAGGTGTTCTATGGCTCTTACTGTCCTCATCAGCCCTGTGTTGTATACCGTGAAATCAACTGGGAGAGGCTAAGACTGATCCCAGATCACAAGGTTGTCCTGACTCCAGAGGCCAAACTTGAGTCATTCTCCTTATGATTGCTGCCACGTCTATAAATCACCTGTACTACTGTCTACTTAATATTTTAAAAATAGTCTCACTGTTTGTACTTAGGGTCCTTCTAAAAAATTTTCTTTAGAACAAATTTATTTGGTAGTAGAGCTATGATGTGCTATTTATATTTTAGCTAATGAACATTTTTTAAAAAGCAAATGAGTGTATAATGTGAACCATTGAAAATCATCTTAAGGATGGTTGGCTATCTTAAGGGTGTCTGCTCTTCAGAAAACATTGCATTAGGCTCTGTGCTCCCAGCTAAATGTGGCCAGAGCCTTGGCATCTGGCCAGACCTTTGGATGGCTCAGCCCTTCCTATGGCCTTAGCAAGCATTTCCAACTCCTGTTGGGCTCCGTGTGGGGACTAGCCCTTGTCAGAGGCCTTCTTCCTGTCTCCTCCCCAGCTTGCCACAAAGCCCTCTTCTGCAGCTGCCAGTCAGATTAGCTCCCTGGTCACCAGACTGGATTTCCCATCCTTCCTGCCTCCACTGCTCCCACCCCCATCCGGGAATGTTCTTAATGACAACGACGACTTCTTCTTTTCTTTTCTTTTCTTTCTTTCTTTCTTTCTTTCTTTCTTTCTTTTCTTTCTTTCTTTCTTTCTTTCTTTCTTTCTCTTTTATTTTCTTTTCTTAATTTTTGACTTCTGAGTGCCTAGGAACATGTCCATTTTTGGTTCCATCTGCTCAACAGCTCGGTGCCATGGAAAGAATTCCAGCCTCCTTGAGACCTGCATTCTGATCCCAAATGGGCCTCTTGCCAGCTACATGGTCTCACTCAGAACGCCTGACTCCCTTTAGGTCTCAATCTGCTTACCTGTAAGATGGGGGTATTAGTAACATGTTTGTCAGAGGTATCATGAAGATGTAAAGAGGAAGGTCCTGAATGCACTAAGTAAGAGGAAGTACTGTGTTTCTGTAAAGAGCAGCGCTCTGAGGCTGACCTGTGATCCAGCCCCACTCCCCACCACTACCACTGCCTCCTGGCGATGTAACTGGGCAAGCCAGAATGTTGACGGTGGCCTGCCGGTGGAATTACAGATTTGTCGGCACCACCTCTGTCTGCTTCCTTCCCCCCATGGCATTTCTTTGTCTAAACATGGCTCTCCTTTGGACACATCCAGAAATAAGAGTCTTCTCCAGGAACCCGGGAGACGTCCAAGTAACCAAGTTGAGCCGCTGTGGCTGCCGGCCCGCCCCGACTCAGCCACCCCACCTGGGCCAGGCCCCAGCCCTGTGCTGCCATTGACTTGTACTTGAATCCATCTCCTGTTGATTTTATGAGAACTTCCCCTGAAAATCCCCATGTTCACAAGACGACACCGGGGAACCATGGAGCAGCAGCCTCATCGTTTGAATAATCAGCCATTTAGTGACATGTCTAGCCTAGTTTAATGACTGAATCAGTGAAAGTATGACCCCGAGTGCCGGTTAACTTTTAAAATAGCTGTGCCCACTGCGTGACACAGCCAACAGGAAGCCATTAAGGCGCGAGCAATTACCACTTCCATCCATCGGCAAAGTCCCTATTTTATTTTAATCTGTGTAAGTGCATTTTCTGCACGAGGTTAAAATAGAAATCCCTTCTCCTGAACAAGACTGGTTTTCTGGCTGACTTGAGAGCACAATTTACAACTGATTTAATTTGTTCTTCACAAACATTCCTAATGACATTACCCCGGTGCATATACAGACTGCCTCCTCTTATTCCATTAACTCCCAAATCGGGTTTAAAGACCATATTGATGCTAGATGTTATTATGGGTGATTATCAAAACAACAGACAACTCGGCAAAGTGTTTACTAACTGGTTTATATATAATTTCTGTAATAACGACAACAGATGGTAATGCTACAAACACTAAATCACGCTTTTCGCGGCTGAAACAAATTGGCAGCCTGCGGTACAGAAATGGTGTACGTAGCTATATACAGATGCCTCGCTCATCAGCTATGGTGTTCATCTTATTAGGAAATGGGTCTGTTACCGCTATTACAGGTAATCTTTCCATTTACAATTACAAAATGTATATTTTCAATGAAAATGGTTTTCTGCAGCCAAGCTGCCTGAAGGATATTTCCCCTCTAATTACCAGCCCTGTGAACGTGCGCGGCCCCGGCCAAGCCACGCATGGGGGTGCTTGTCCTAGTTAATGGTGGCGGCTGCATTTCACTTGTGCCAAGAGGAGTCTCCTCTCGAAGACCTCGGGCCTTTCGTTGGAGAGGCCACAGTGCAGCCCTAGGAGGCGGGTCCATCCGTACTCTAGAAGCAGTGTGTGAACAGGGTGAAAAGCAGAGGAACACCGAGGGGGCCCTTCCTCGCGCTAGTGGATGGGGCCTGAGAGTCTCCAGTCTCCTGAGAGTATGAGTTCTAGATGCGGGAGAGACTGTGTCATGGATAAGCCCCGCCTGCGCGTTTTAAAGATGGGAAGCTGGGGCGCCCAGGTGGCTCAGTCGGTTGAGCAGGCAACTCTGGATTTCAGCTCAGGTCATGATCTCAGCATTGTGGGATCGAGCCCTGCCTTGGGCTCTGCGCTCTGCACGGAATTTACTTATCCCTCTCCCTACCCCTCTGCACCCTGCTTCTCAAAAAAATGAAAAAAGGAAAAGAAAAAAGTTGGGAGGCTGATGTCCAGAAGGCCCAAGGAGGAAGGGGGCTTGTCCAGGGCATGGAGTGGTGGGGCTGGGTCACTTACGCAAGCCCCGATTTGGAGCCCAGTGTTTGTTTGGCTCCAGGTGGGAGCCCTGTGCCATGCCAGGCATGATTGGTGCTTCCCATCACACCGAATGCTAAGAAGGACAGCGGTTTGGGTCTCACTGGCCCCGTCGTGAGCCCCGTGCCTGCACTCCCTCACTGAATTCTACAGACAGCAAGCGAGAATGAGCACGTCTGTCTCCTGTGACAGGTGAGGAACCCCTGGGACACCAGGATGAAGTCGCTTGCCTATGATCCTGTGAAGCTGCAGGATTAAGATTTGAGTCGGGGCTTAATCACTGAGCGTTACTGCCTTTCCACGGCCGGGCGTTGGTGCCTACGGTCTCTCGGGGAAAACCAAAGAAACAACACTGATGGGAACAAGGGGACAAAGGGCAGGCGGTGTTGTGGGCATTTCCAACCTCGTGGAGCTCCCAGCCTTATGTTCCTTGACCTTTCACACTCCCCGTAAAGGTGTCAGCTGGTTCCTCCAGCAGCCCGCTGAAAGCCAGAGCCGCATGGCTGGTCGGAGAAGCGGGGTGTGGACGCTAGGGAGCCGGAATGAGAGTCGGGCTCTGGGCCTGCTCGCCTGCCTGCATTCAGCTCAGTTGCTTCCCAGCCGTGGCACCTGGGGGACTCCCTCACCTTCACCCCCGGCAGCTGCATCTGCAGGGGGAGGCCGATCATGGTGCCCGCCTCCTAACCACAGTGCCGGGTGGAGGGGAGGGCCTGCACATTGAGGCTGTACGTAGGGAGTTCGGATAAGGCCCGGCATAGAGCAGGGGCTTGAAGCGCGTTGGCTCCCTTCACTGCAGCCACTGTTGCTGCTGCGATAAGCCCCCACGGGCCCGTTCTAGGCTCTGGATGGCCCCTCGTGGAGGTGGGACCCCTGCCTCTGCTAGCATGGCCCCCATTTTCTGAGCGTCCCCACCCCTTGCCCACGGGGATTCTCTGTCAGTCTGCCCTGACTTGAGGTGACTTCGTTTCTTTCCTATTTGGACCCTTCCTTGGTCTGAGCCCTGGGCCGGGAGAAGGCTATGATGTGCTCAGATCACAGATGTCACGGAGGGGGGACGCAGGAGGAAACGGTGGCCGGCACCAGCTGTAGTATAAATGCTTCCTGGGTCAGCTCACACCCGGGGCTCTGGAGACGCCGCTGGGCCCCCTGGAGTCGGCTCTGAGGACTGACCCCGGACAGGACCCGGCCACGCTCCGGTGAGAAGCCAATCACGCGCTTCCCAATGGCCACTTTGTGAAGGGACAAAGAATCGTTTCCTCCCTGTAATTTTCTGCATGGAGCTCTCTTGACTGTCCCCCCGGCCACTTCCCTCTGACCTCGGAGGCGGCCCCGCACCCACACGGCCCGTCTCTTCACCAGCACAATGAGCCGCTGTTCTGGGGTGTGTCACCAGAGAGCGGTGCCTGTCGTTCATGGTCTGGAAGGAAGCACCTGGTCTGGGTGAATTTTTGGAAGGACCCCGGCCTGGGCCTGGGGCCTCCCCAGCAAGGCTGCACGGGCCTCCTCCTGGGGCCAGGCATTTGCCGGGAAGAGTGTGAACTCATGTTGTGGGCCCTGCAGGCCTTCTCTCTTCTACCAGACAATCGCTCCTTGGCTTAGGGAGGGCCCTGTAGAAGCCCTTGGGAACCAAATTTTGAGTTTAAAGCTCAGCCTGTGGTTTATTTGACCAATAACAAATAAGCTTTTCCTCTTTGAGCCTCAGTCTTATCTTTAAAGTGGGGATAATAGAACCTCCGTGGGACCACTCAGCACGAAACGGGCTCTCACGAAATGGAAGCGTTTACTGGCCGTCTCTGTGACCTCTATGAGATTTGTGGGATTATTAGACATTTGACATTTCTTTCCAGAATCCACGCCCATGGGAAAGTCAGCTGTACTTCTAATATCTCTGTGCCTACTCCCGTGGCTGTAATCTGGGAGACCTTTCCTTGGCTGCATCTGAAGCAAACTCATAGTCATAGGCTGATTTTAACCTATTAATCTATTCCAAAGGAGGGGCTTCTGTATTTAACAGAATGCCCTGGTCGGGGTGTATGAAAATAATAACTAGATTACACGATATGAAGGAAAATATTTGAGGGGCGCCTGGCTGGCTCAGTCTGTTGAGCATCTGTCTTCAGCTCAGGTCATGATCTCGGGGTCCTGCGTCGGTCTCTGCGCTCAGTGAGGAGTCTGCTTCTCCCTCTCCCCCTGCCCCTGCCCACGCTTGTGCATGCGTGCCTGCTGTCTCTCAAATAAATAAAATCTTAAAAAAAAAAATCTGATTCTAGTGAATGAGATTTCGCTTTTTACAACAATATTTTCTTTCAATGGGAAATTTCATCTGATAGAAATATTGAGAAAGTAGATAGAAGACTGGAATTTACAAAACAAACAAAAACAAAAAAAACAGGCCTGATAAAAAGTCCTTGCTCTACCCTATGGTAGTCTGGGGATCTTGGGCCTCAGTTTCCCCATCTGTAAAATGGGGGTAGGGAGGGATTTGGACTATTCTGCACCTAAGGATCTCACAGCTCTGACATTTCCCATGTCTGCAACTGTTGGGAAGTCCAGGAAGCAGAAAGAATTCCAGAAGCTGCCCTCGGGACCCCCCAGCTAAGCAAGAACCAGATTCTCTGCAGCTTTTCTGGGCTACAGAAGCCGGCTCAGAACCACCTTAAACATACGGCCCGAGAGGACTGCCCCTCTCCCCCACCGTCTGCATCACTGAGCTGGCATAATTAACAGACATGTTGCAAAGTGTATCTAGCATATCTAGCAGGTTTAAAAAAATGCCTCCCAAAGATTATAAAAGACTTTAATTAGAATTTCACAAAGGTAGAGTCTGAGGATTTGCTAATTGCCATTCCTGATTTTTTTTTCAGGGTTCAGCTCAGCTTCAGAGATAGGAAAGAGCGAACAGTATTTTAAGGCCACGGGACAATGTGACAACAGTGATAGATATGCTAATTTCTTCATTCACTCCACTTCACTTCTTTTATTCTTTCCAATTAAAGCAAATGCTACTGAAACTGTAATTAAGCCGGGGCTGGGCCCTGATTGCCTGCTGTTTTAATGAAACCCTATTGATTTTTCTTTTCTTTCTAATGGCCACACATGGTGCTCAGTGGTCAAACATGTGCCCTGCTCCAGTGCCCCCGCAGAACCAGATTTTGACCTGGGAAAATGGAGGCCCGATGGAGAAGCTCCCGGAAGTGGAGGCAGTGGTGTGTAAGGCGGTCCCTCCTGAGGCCGCCCTGTGTTGAAAACCCCCCACAACTCTAGGACCATCCAGAAGAAATGAGATGCCTTCGGGAGGAATTCAGACGCCCTTTTATTCTAGTGCTGTTTCCATACGGAGCGGCATGGTAGTTAAACTCTAGTGGCTTACCTAAGCTGGATGTTAAAATCTGGGCAACTTGGAGCCCGGGAAATATATGTTCTTGACAGATGTTCACAAACCAGAGAGCCGTTTTGGAGACAAAGTGTCGGAAGAACATTTTACCTCTCTTTGGCATTCATTTGAGAATGAAGTTTTTTTTTTTTTTTAATGAAGCATCTCTCTGAAGTTATTCTTGTGCCTACACTCCTACCCTGCTGTGAATATGGGGATTTAATGCCAATAATATGAGGGGGAGGAGTATTGGCAACTGGGCATTTCAATAGTTCAACACATATTTAATGGTGCAAATTAATGTTCTGATCTGAAAGTAGGGTTTTGGGTATTGTGGGTGGTTTTCTGTATCTAGTGACAGGGTTCCCCGTGCGGGACCTGGAAGGACCCACAGGAATCCAAAACCTTCAGCGGTGTGAGCAGAGTCATTGCTCAGGCTCCCTGCCATGCCTTAGTTGGCCCTTACCAGAGCCTGGTGGCTGCCATTCCCATTTGGGGCTTAGGAGGACAGGGAGGCGGGACACCCATCTTGACAAAACTGCATCTTCTGTTTCTTGTTCTCCTCACGCTCCTTCTCCCCCTCTCCTCGCCAAATTCTCATGGGTCAGTGAACTTCTTCCCATACCAGGGCGACTGGGTGATGTTCTTGGAATCTAAGTGGACACATTCTTGCTGTTGTGATATACACACATACAGGGGTGTCTGCGTGGCTCAGTTGGTTATGTAAGCGTCTGACTCTTGATTTCAGCTCAGGGTCATGAGATCAAACCCCTCATCCAGCTCTGTGCTCAGTGGAGGGTCTGCTTGAGATTTTCTCTCTCCCTCTCCCTCTGCTGCCCTCCCCCCTTAAAAAAACCAAACACCTGCTGGATCATAAGATTTACACCCTCCCCACCCCGGCCGCAACACTAGGGCAGCACTGTCATTATCAGCTCGGCATCCCTCCAATTCATCCACTGCCTCCCCTGTTGTACTTCATTGGATAGAAGAGGAGACGGGCCAGAGGGGACCAGGGCAATGACTAAAGTTATATAGCCGAGGCAGGGAATGTGGGTCCAAAGCAGATTGCTCTCCAGGGAGGAGGAACAAGGATGAACCATGTCAGGATAATGTTGGTTCAAGTCTTGCCTTCATCATGAACCCTGGGACACTGGTGACTTGGCCCAGGCCCTTGTCCCTTGCGAGGCAGCCCATCTCTCCTCTCCCTGAGTAAGGTGTCAGCTCCCTGAGGGTAAGGTGAAGGGCAGAGTTTATCCCCTTCAGCGTGGCTGACATTTTGGGCTGGATTGTTCTTTGTCGTGGTGGCAGTAGGGGCCAAGGGCTGTGGTGATGCCCTGTGGGATGTTTTGCGGCACCCCTGGCCTCAGCCCACTGCGTGCCCGTAGAAGCTCGCCAGCTATGGTGACCAAACATGTCCCCAGACATTGCAGATGTCCTTTTGGGGAGAAAATGGCTCCTGCTCGCTGGTCTGGGCTTTTGTGTTTTGTTTGCCTGAAACGCAGTACCAGCTTAAAATCTACACACCAGACGCTTGGATTTGGTCTAATGGTTTATGCCGTTGTTTACGATTTGTGTAATGACATTCTCGTTTTGATTCAAAATTCAGATCAAAAGACTAGAAAAGAAGACCATGGTGATTTTTTTTTTGGAAGATCCTAGAACCTTCTCCAAGGGAATTTTCAAGAAAGAGCATGGGCTGGGAATCAGAAGACCTTCGTGTGGTCTCTGTTGCTGGCTGGTATGTGGGCGAATCCCAAGTCCCCTGAGCCATGGGTTTTTGTCATTAATGTGAGGAGGATGTCGTAGTGATTCATCTCTGAGGGTCCTGGTAGGACTGACATTCTTAATAATTGAACAGAAGCATAACGAGTAGTACAAGTGTGGAATCAGGGAATCTCCAGTGATGGGCGAAATTCATGTCATCTGAGCAAGGTAAGGAGAGAGAGAGAGAATAAGGAAGATAACTGATGGGAGAAGCTGGCACCAAAAATTCACGAGAAATTGTAACTATTCCCTCAATAACCTGGCTTCAAATCATCCAGAGGTTTCCATGCAGACTCCTGGATGCCCAGGTCTTTGTCTAAGGAAAGTCGTACGGAAGATTGGATTCCTTTTACAGAGATTTGCTTTACCTTTATGCCAGGATGGTTAAAAAAAAAAGAAGAAAAAGTTGTTGCCTTGTGGTCCAGGACTGTTTGCATCCCTGCTGACATGGCGTGGGGTCAGGGAGACGTCTGTTCTGAGATGTTGCAGGATTCTAGAAACCAAGAAGCCGATGTCACCTGCAGGGTGGCTGCCAGAGCCAACTTCTCAGATGGGAGAGAGAGAAAATTTAGAATTGTTAGAAGAGCAAGGGTAAGTTCTCATAAAGCTGCTCTTCTTCCCAGGGAGGACCCACCCAAAGCAGAGCCCTGATGGCTGCTTCTCCACTACGTACCAGTGGAAGAGAAAGGCACCTGTTTGGGACGGAGCCGGCTTCCCGCGTGGGCAACAAAAAAACCTCCCTCCCCACTTGCTTTGCCTTCATTTTACCTTTGAGGACTCACATCTGTAGGAACAAGCCATTTTTGAAACCCCGCAGAACCAATGACCTTCTTTTTACAGATAAAGAGGAAAGCCAGATTTTTTTAATTGGTTTTTAAAAAATTACATGTACTTTTGACAGAGATGAAAGACCCCTTTTCTCGGTGTTACCTCTGACATCTTGCTTGTTAGGACTGGAGAGAGAAAAAACGGACCCCAGGAATGGAACTGCAGGGACCCTGGAAAAAGGGGACACTATCACGCCACCGCCGAGTTCTGTCAACTGTCAAGTTAATTAGAACGAAATTAAAAACACATTTGCCAAGATGTTCCGCAGCCAAACCAGTTAAATAGAGATTTTAACAAAATTGAAAGCATATTATACTGAGATTTGTGGATCCTGGCCCGGTGAGTGAGTGCAGAAAGTGTGATAAAATAACAAAATTGCTGCCTAATAATCTATAGAATAATATTGTCAACTAATGGATTATAATAAAATAAAAGCTGTTATTAGGGTAAAACATTATAACAAAAATCCAACTTTATTTGCAGCGCCTCCCCCTTAATGGTTTTGAGCATTTTGAAAGGTAATTTAAACAAGTACATTGTATCCTTATTGAAACTGCTTCATCTCGCTGGCTGCTGAAAATGGCTTTAACCATCTCTCTGAACAAAAGCACCCCTAATAAGACAACAAAAAGCCCAAAGCAATGGCCCAGCAGCATTGCGCTCCGGCCAGGAGGAGCGGAGCCTCTAAGGCAGCAGCTTTCTCCTTGCATGTAATTAGATGAATTAAAAGGACAAAGTGGTTAATGTAACTGTTGTCCGGGAGGGGGCCTAGCCCTTTCCATCCCATCCATTTCAGACAAGAGCCTGTGGCTTTTGCTTCAGCAATGCGGAGAAGAATGTTGGCGGTAGGGAAATTAACAAGCTTAATCTACGAGGAATCTGCTCTGAGTCACGGATGAAATGTATCTAGAGCAACGAAAAGGCTACTCATTCCTGCTTCCCTTTTATATGCCTAATAAAACTTACAATAAATTAACTGCATTTTAGTTTGCAGCCGGGCTCTGTTAATCAGGGACGAGGCACCAGGTAGTCAAGTTACAAGGAGTAACTTCAACTGGTGCATTTCAGCTATGCGCTTAGGCTGGTGGGCGCTCGTCTAATTAGCCTGCCTTCTGGTGTTGGTGTCTCAAGGACTGGGTCGTCACTCCGGTCTCATCACCTGGGGGGTGAGAAGGGAGGTCTGCCTTATCATCCAGGTCACTCGGCTGAGAGCAGGTGGGACGTGTTCTCGGGAGAAAATCTTTCGAAGACAAATTGATTCTCCGTTTATGGTTCTCCATAGAATGGATGCCGTGAAGTTTCCTTGATAACTTGACACCCTGTTTGATTTCCGTGAACTCCTCCTGTTCTCCTCACTCACCTATGGCGAATGCTACCGTCACGGGAATATCTCATTGTAAAAAGCAAAACAAATTCTCGTTCGGGCCTTTGGCTTCGTTCTCTGTGGAACTGGGAAACCGATCCAGGTGGGTCCAGTGCCTCGGAGACGGCATTAACAGCGGCGGGACCGTGAGAGGCTTTACTCCCAAATGGCTGTCTGCCATTTTGTGCTCTTGGCCGAACACTGACTCAAAACAGCAACTTGGAGCCTTCCTTGACCTATTGGCAAATTATGACTTTGTTTTATTATAAAAAATAGAAAGGGGAAAATTAAATTCATTAGCTCCAATTACTAAATGATTCATCTGGCTGGTTAATGAAGCTGTGCATTATGCTAACAAGATAAAGGCAAAGAATAACATGTGGGCTCGGGGGCTACAGGCAAGCTGTGCTCTGCTCCGTTGGAAACGCACAGCTGAGGAGTCTGTACCTTGAGATGGATGACATGACCTGGGGTTGCTGGCAGGGGAGCCTGAAGGGGAGAGACAGGAAGAAGGGGTGCTCTGTTTGCCTCTCAGGGGGATCTGAGGAGGCTACGTCAGGGCTGACAACGCTCTGGTGTGTGTGTGGCGGCGGAGGGGGGGCTTCTCTTGCTTTCTGGGTGGGGAAGCCTCATGGAGACTTCACTGGAAGCCCTGTGTTGCTCACAGAAATGGTGCCAGCCATCCCGGGGTGGGGGGTTGGGCTTAAGGCTCAAGGCCCATTGAGGATCGAGAGCTTCAAGTAATCTCCAGGTTGGGGATACGGGGTCATTAGGAGCGGAGAGCCTGTGGAGAGAGTGCATGCTCTCTCTGTTCACAGCCATTTCCTGGGCCTTAGTTGGGATTGGGCTCACAGTGCAGGGAAGGCTGGATCCTTGGAGCCAAACTGTATGGATTTCAATCCTGGCTCCTCTAGGTCTCAGCTTTGGAGCCTCAGGCAGACTTTTCCTCATCTGTAAAATGGGTACAACCATAGCACACACCTTACAGATTGAAGTATTACTCTTTTTTTTTTTTTTAATGTAAGTATTGTTAGCAGCAGCTGTGGTCCTATGACTGTCATCTCTCCCACCCCCCACCCTTTGGGCCACTACTGCGCCACATGCTTCCCCACACCTTTGTGCTGATCACATCCATTACTCATGTTTCTAGATGAGGGGCCCTCAGGTCACCCGGGGAGGCCTCAGAATACTGCTTGTGGGAAAGGATTGCTGGGTTTTTCCATTCGCTTCCCCCGAGCAAACACGTACATGGGTCACTGGTGAAGCTGTTGACTACAGCAGGCCTGTCCTCTCACTGGACTTCGCTCCCTCCACTCTGTTTCTTGGAATTCTGGCTCCCACACTTCGATTTTCCTGGGCACTCATCCCTAACCGCCTGCCAGAAGCAGGTGGCCCTCCAGCTGCTTTGCAAATGGCCATCAGATGACTCTGTCATTATTCCCACCGCTTGAACTGAGTCAATCTGATCCTCATTCTGTAAAAAACATTCATCAAATAGCAAGAATAACCCAATTTTAAAGGCAACCTATTTCTGTGCTGCACTGCAAAAGGAACCCGGGATTTTGAGTTTGAATCCCAGCCCTCCTACGCGGTGTGTAACTTCGGCCAAATCCCTTCACCTCTTGGGGATTGGTGACAATAATGTGCCTTGCGGATGGTGGGGGAGGTTGTGAGGGGGGCTCTTTGGAAAGGGCAGAGTGTTAGATCAGATGTCCCCATCGTCTGCAGCGGTGGGAAAGTGGAGCAGCTCTGCTATCCGTCAGGTTCCTGCTTCCTAGGAGCTGAGCCGGGGACCTGGGCCAGTAGGTTGAGCCGCACGCTGCCTGTTGGCACCGTCACTTTGATGCTTCCTTCCGCTGATGTAGCCTGGGCAGAGGAGCGATGCCCAGAGAACGTGCTTAGCGGTTCACCTTCTGCCCTTTGCCCACGTAGATGTGTCAATGGCCCCCTCCCCTCTCTGAGGATTAGCGCCTGTATTACTGTTGTTGTCATCAGAATCGTCCTCCTCTTGGTCATAATCGTCGCAGCCGCAACTGGCAGAGCAGTTACCCTGTGCTAAGACTGTCACATGTGACCCCCGCTACCCCTTAACAACGTAAGAAAATGGTGGCATTCCTTGATCCGCCAGCTCCTGGCTTCAATAAAAGGGGCATCTTAACACTGGGAAGAGTGTGAGTCAGAGACAACTTTTAGATAATTTGAAGTTTACCCATCCTGTCCACCACCGTCACTCTTGCTTACGACCCAGGCTCCAGGCATCACAAGACCAGGATGGTAATCCGGGGCCATAGTTGGTAGCACCGCGGAGACTGGCAGTCTCCGGACACGTCTGAGTGTTGCTAATAGTTGTGGCAGTCTGGCTTCTGTAGGCATCAAATGTCTTTTTCCTAGAAGATTAAAACTTTGCAAAATTATGTGAAACCAGTGAGCAGTGTGAATGGACTCAGGGCCTCTTGTAAATGGTCTTTTCCTCAATATAACTTAATATAAACATGTGCTTTGTGGGGTGGAAGCCTTCGTGTGACAAAGTCCCAGAAAGTCCACGGAAAAGGAAAGGAATGTGTAAACCTAAATTTTTTAAAAAGTAAAAATATTAAAAAGAAGGATGAATAATATGTTGCTTTGGAGTTTGGGGTTTTGCTCTGGTTGTTTTTACTATTGTTTTTTTTGTTTTTTGTTTACTCCTTGGTAATAACTGTGTCTAGTGTGGAGGATGGCAGGGCATCAGGAGAGTGGGAAGGCAGACGGGGCTGCCACGGAAGCCTTGTGGGTGTTGGGTGATGAGAACACCAGGGACAGTGCTTTTGTGCATGCAGCTTGGTGAGAGCGAGGCAGGGCTGTCCACGTTCTGGGCAGAGCTTGGGCACTTAGTCCAGGCACACAGCCTGGGAAGTCTACCGTAGTGCCTGAGTCAAGAAGAGCTTCAAGGACAAAGTGGGCGGTGGGTGTGGGGCAGGGAGCCAGGCAAGGGCAAGCTGACTAGTGGTGGGTCCCCGAGTGCAGAAGCTAGAGCACGAGTGAGTGAGACATCTGGCCTCCTTGACCTTCTTGAGGTATGTCTACGACCCTTAGCTTGCTGGTGTCCGACAAGGCACTGATGCTAGAAAGGGGAGCCCAGGGACCATGGGAGGCCCTGATTCTGGGAAACAGGAGAACATGGTGCATTACAACGTGGCCTTCTGCTTCCTGGCCGGAAAGCAGGTCACCAAACCTCTCATTGCAGAGCCTGAGAGGGGAGGGGCAGGGGAGACCTCAGGCTGTAGGCTAGAGCAGCCGCCTAGCATACAGCCAAAATCGGGACTGGTGGAGAGAGCCAGCAGCCACCTCAAACATGAACTTGGTGAATTTAATATTCACAGATTTCAAAAACAGTAGAGTGGCCGTTTCTGATGGATGGCCCTGCTGCTGTGACACATTAGAGACGGGTTAGGAATGCTCCGATCGTTCCGTTCCACAGAGCAATGGCTCCTTCCTTGGCTCCCAGGTAGAAAGCTCTTGAAGCCAGAAGGCTGACGGAGGGAGGCGGGAGGGAGGCTCAGGGAGTGAGTCAGCAGTTCCCCAGGTGCTGATGTGGCCTCCAGCTGGCTTTGTTGGGACTACTGTCATCCTTTTGTAGTTCTGGACATTTAAAAAAAAATCTGCTGTTCATCTTTGCTCTCTGCTAAGAGATCTTTTAGCAATGTGCTTGTTGGGTTTGGAAGCATCCTCTGAGACCCTGAGTGATGCGTTTGGGGAAAGTTCTAGAAGCAGGCACTGGGTCACGGTGCCTCCCATTTCCTCCCGCACTCACCTTCTGAAGGGCCCATTGGGCATCCAGCTGGCAACGCTGCAAAGCTACCATAGCAGGTCAACTCTGGGCCTGCCTGTCCTCCAAACTCCCGTGGCCTCACCTAATGAACCAGCTGAAAACATGAGCCACAAATATTCCAGAAAGATCTTGGGTACCAGGTGGGCACTACTGTCTGCTCTTTAAAGGCCACAGGGTGAGGTGGAAGCCGCTGTTCTCGGGCTTTCTGTTGCCACTGCCTGGACGCTTCATCAGTTGTCAGCTTATCCAGAGGCCTTTCTGACCACCGCTCACAATGGCAGCCCTCCCCGCCCTCCATCTTTCTTTATTCTTCTCCAGGAGGCTATCACCACCTGGCTTCCTCTGTGTTCTCCCTACTTACTTGTTCCTCGGCTGTCTCTCCTACTAGAACGCACACTCCATGAGGGCCAGACTTTCGGTGGGGCTCCGTGCTGTTGTCCAGGCTGCCAGCTTGCAGGGGATGCTCAGTAAGATCTGGTTACTGGACTCATGAATGGGCAAGAGAGGCCCCCGGCGGGACCATGTGGAAGTCCCAACCTCCTCTTCAACAGAAGCTGCCTTTGGTCAGGACTGTGCTTGCTTGGGATAGGGAATCGGGGCCGGGCATTTCCCCCCCTTCTCTCCCCACATGCTTGTCTCTACCTTGTCTTTGGCTCATCACACACTCCGCCACTTAGAGGGAGCGGCTACTTTATGAAGCGGCAGGAAATCGTCAAGTGCACACCAAAGCAAGAGAGGTAATTGGTCGGAACGAAACCAGTCCACCCAACCCAGCCTGTCCGAGCCTATCTCTCAGTTTGTCTCTTGTATTCATTTAGCAAATACTGAGTGTCTGCCATGTGTCAGGCCTGTGCTGGGCCCTGGGGCACAGGGAGGAGTGGAAATGGAATGGTTCCACCCCGATTTGTGGGATGAGGGGAAGCTTGCATTCCACTGGGGAGACAGCCATTGATTTAAAAAAAAAAAAAGTCATGTAACTAAATACATTTTGCATCTGATCATGAGGGCAAGGGGGAAAGGTGCTGCAGGAGTGGGTTGGGAGCCTGGCTTGGCAGTGTGGTGGATGCATCTAGGCAGGCTTCCTGAGGAGGTGATGTTTGAGATGGGATCTGAAGGAGAAGCAGCCAATGAGAGGTGGGCAGGCTATATAGGTGGGGCACAGGGGGAAAGCACAGGGACAGGGAACAGAGTGTGGAGGATGCCCTGAGACGGGAAGGATGATGGTCCAATTGAGGGATTAAGCAAAGAACAGCAGTTTCTTCCTACCTTCTGCCGGATCCTTGTAGAAACATCTGCTTCGTTCATTATGGGTCAAGGTTTCAAAATGAACTTGCCTTTTGCAAATCTTCCCAAACACGTTCTTTGTGCCTTCCCAGAATGCACTTGGCACCTTTCAGGCATCCATGCCTTCCTAAGCCTGTCCTGTCCAGGAGAAGCCCTGTGGGGAGCCCCCTGGTAGCCAGCCCCTCTCTGAACCCCATCCCTACGCTGTCACAGTCATACCCCCAGTGCCTGTGGAAACCTCTGCGGTGACATCCCAGCTCCACTTCTTAGGGAAGTTTTCAATTAAAGCGTAATTGGGCGGGAGGCGTGAAAACTAGTGCCGACGGTTGGCACAGGGACAGCCCTTCGACCGCCTGCGCTGTGGAACATGGGAGTAACAGTCTCGAGCTTCTCACACAGCATGCCTCTTTTAAATATGTAAAATTTAACATTCCTACTCTCTGCTAATTATTTAATAATATAGTGAGTTAGGCCTGAGTTTTGAAAATCCTGACCTGGGCAATTACAGGGCACACTGCTCTCATTAATGGCTTTACAAGATCTGTTTTCTAAAATTAGATTCTCTCTGACTGTCATGAGCAGTGGCACCATTTTGGTGGAGGGACAACGTGGTTTTCCCTGAGACCAAACATTGGCCTTGGTGGTGATTTCTAACCGACTCTCATTGGCTGCCTTGCGGGGAGGAGCTTTTGCTCCACAGACACCAGACTGCAAAGCCAGAGACAATTTCTGAGTCACGTGGCATCTTTCTAGCAAGAGGGGAAATAAATCATCCCGCCCGGGTCTCACCTGCAAAGCCAGGCATTGGAAGCCTTCATCCTGCAAGAAGGGTTCAGCCCCGTTAGGCAGTGAGGCCCCTGGGCGTGCATTGGGTACATAGGGAGTGAAGCCCAAACAGCCTTCCAACTTGGCCTCCACTTTTTTTTTTTTTAAAGATTTATTTATTTATTTGAGAGAGCGAGAGAGAGCAGGAAGAGGGGCAGAGGGAGAGGGAAAGAATCTCAAGCAGACTCCCTGCAGAGCAGGGAGCCGGATGTGGGGCTCGATCTCACGACCCTGAGATCCAGACCTGAGCTGAAATCAAAAGTCAGGTGCTTAACTGACTGAGCCACCCAGGCGCCCCTCTGCCAAGGCTCCACTTTTGAGGAGCACTTAGCAGTTTGTTTACTTCATAAAGGTATATTTTGAGCACCTACTGAATACCAGGTCCTCTGTGAGAGTTCCTGTTCCCGAGAGCCTCCCAGGTGGAAGGGGAGGCAGGCGCGGGAGCAAGCAATGAGCTTTAAGTGTGAGGGCTGGTTGGGGGTATGTGTGGTCACCCTTTCTGTCCTGAGCACTGCCCCCCACCCTGCCCGGGGCCACAAAGAGTGACTCCGGGCCTGGAGTTCTCATGTACATAGAGAACCAGGGAGGCTGAACTGAGTTTGGAGAGGAAGAAAGGACGGGAACAATTCCAAACATCCCCAATAATTTCTAAATCCCTGACGGCCAGCCCACATTTCCTGGTGATAAGGGATCACACGCTGATGGAATCGTTACATACAAAAAAGTTGGGGGCTGAAATAGGTATTAGTTCCGTCTGGTCTGTTGGGTTATCCCATCCAGATCAAAAGGACCGGAGGTCTTGCTGTACACCTCGTTTTTGAAAGTGTAACCCCCGTGTCGGACTTCACCAACTTGGAGTACGGATCACTGATTTTTTTTTTTTTTTTTTTTCTTAGAATGGGCATGACCATGGCCCGGCCACCTTCACCACCAGCCCGGCGTCTCCCCTCCCCCCGAGCTGGGCGAGACTCTGAGGAAGCCCGATCCGCTTCTACGGTGGCACAGAAAGAATTGGAGAAGTGGGGGATTGGAGAAAGGGGTTGGTTTAGGGCCGGCAGGGGGGCCTCGAGCTTTGCCACAGGTGTTACTGTTGCGACTGGCCCCATGCTGTCCGCTCCCGGCAGCGGCCAGGACGAGACCTTCGCTGGCCCTGGCCCCGTGTGGGGGGCTGTCTAGGTTCTCGGGCTTGCTGATGCTCGGGTTTCTGCAGGCTCACCCGTGCCGTCCTCTCTCCTCTGACCCTAGCTCCTGGATAACTCTCAGAACCCTCAAGTCTCAGCCCAAATGCCACCTCTCCCCAGTGACCTGTGTCCCTGCCCTGCAGGTGTCACACTGTTACAAACATCCGGCTCCCTGGGTGCATGGGGCTGGGTCTGCGAGGGGCTGGGTACGCACACTGGGTCTGCGCGGGGCTAGGGGTGCGTGTACTGGGCTCCAGCCACACCTGACTCCAGGTTAAAACTCCAATCTTGGCAAGGTTTCCAGGCCCTTTGGGAGGCAGATGACCTACCAGGCGGGTGTGCGCTGGTCCATTTCCTAGGAATAATGAGAAATTAAGCAAGAGTAGTCTCTCTTTCCCTCATTCACCACATTAATGGTGGTCCAGACTTTCCCCCCTGAATAGCCTCATGTTTTCTCTCCAAGCTTGGCAGCTCCTCATACCACAGGGCCTGAGCGGCCAGGAGCTGGTTGAGGACCCTTGATCATCGCAGACTGGCACTCGGGAGACAGTGGTTTTGCTTGATGAGCCTGATTTTTCACCTTTAAACTGGCCGTTTGGGCATGGTGTGGACAAAACCCCAGGAAAAGCAATAATTGAGTATTGAACCATCTCCTGCACTGACACAAACAACCTTGGTGATTTCCAGGGTCCCGTGCTATGTCATTGAATGGCTAATTCGATTGTAAATCCTCCTTGTTCCATGACAGAAACATTTGCCAATGGAGGCGTCCGAAGAAGGACCCATTAGGTTCGACTAGTGGCAGCTGGTCCGGGTGCCCTAGTTCATCAGTACCATGGTCCCACTCCCCCTTTTACATGACAACGTACTATATATGGGAGCAAGCCAACGGAAGGCTCTCGCATCTTAAGGACAGGATCCCTTATGTAGCCTCGTTTGTACGAACTCAAGACACTTGCCGTCTAGTCTGGATAAAGGCCAAGGTAGATGGAGTTGGTAAGATACCACAGGGCCTCATTGCTGGATGTTTCCTACTTGAGAGGGGAGGCTGTTGCTTGTGTGTGTCTTGCGTCCTTGCTACTCTTTCGTAGCAAGGAATAGCCTTTCTTTCCTTTGGGGCCCCTTCTCCACTCCATGCAGGCCTGATGGGTCTGCGAGCCTCAGTGCACTGGCTGGCCCCCGGCCACAGGGGGCAAGTGTGTGACGCAGGAAGTCACCCACTAGTGACCGCAATGCACCCTCCCCCGACACGTGTGGCGGGTGAATCCTACAGTGGATGTGTGAGTCAAGCAGGGTGCTCCAGGGGGCTGTCCCAAGGCTGATACAGAGGTGATAGAAAAAAGAATCTCTCTCTCTGTTGGGCTGGCTCAGCTGGGGCTCCCGGCCGTGCTCTCCCCACCCCTGGTTGGGAAGGCCCATTTGTAGCAGGAGACTGAGGGGGAGAGACAAAGGGGAATGTGAAGCAGGTGGCTGGATGGCTGAATGGATGGGAAAAGAAGGATGGAGAGAGGAGGAGAGAAATGTAGAAAGAAAGACAAATAGAACTTGAGAAGGACCCTCCCTTCACCCCCATTTACTCACCCCCCCCCCCACACTGGGTTGCAGATTGATTCCTCAAGATACTGATTCTTTAGTTCACCTTTAATTTTGGGCCACCCCAACCCAGTATTCCTGTCCCTTCATACATTCCTTTTATTTGCATGGTGGTTAGAGGAAGGTTGCCATCACTTGAGAACAAAGGAGTTCTGAGTAAAACTAGGAGGGAAATCTCTACAAGACAGAAAGTCATTTTAGTTGAGTAACCTCATAAGAGACGGTCAGAAGAGACACATGACAGAGCTCCAAAGAAGAGGATCAGCGTTGGAAAGGACCAAAGATGCCACCCTGTTCAGCATTGCCCTGGGTGTAGACATTGACACACGATAGCTTTGTGGGACTTAGGGGAGTCCTAGAGAAATATTTGGTAATGACGGAAGTGGGAAAAGGTGGATTCAGTAAGTGATGGAACAAGTTTCTTTACTGCAGGACTTCTCAGAGCCTTTACAACGCTAAGGAGCGGTGTGAGTCTTCAAGAGGCGAGTAAAGAATGTAGCATTTCCCAAACATTTAATTGTGAAAGCCTTTTAAAATTCATGAACATTGCCTAATTGTAATGTAGTTCAAGTCATTACATTAGCGGCTCAGTGTCAGGCGTTGAAGCGACACAGCTACCGTCTGACGCAGAAACCAGGATCCTGTTCACAGCTCTTCCATCACCTTCCACCTTCTCTTCTGCAAATGTGCTGCAGAAAATAGACATCGAAACTTGACAAGGAGGGCCCTGCTGGCAAGACCCCGGCCTCAGAGCGAAGGTGGCGTGTGTCTGTGGCAGTGACGGTTAGCATCGACCGGGACAGGCAGAAGGCCAGGGCGAGCAGGGGCTGCGCCACCGCCCTCCCATCTCGGTCTAACAAGTAGTGCAGCGGGCCCCGGGGAGCTGGGCCTGGGTGACGTATGGTCACTCTTACGGCACCCAGTTGGCCAAACGTCTCCAACAGTGATGGATGTTCATCTGGAAGGTCATTACCACGGGCGTTAGAAGTGCCCCCTAATTTTAGAAACACTAAATAATTCATATTGGCAGCTGAGAAAAAAAAAATTCAAGGCCAGTCTGTGTTCATTTACCCAAAGTGAATTTTGGCGTATTATTGTCGTGGTGGCCATGGTTTGGTGGGGGGGTGACAAGTCATGGCGGGCAGAGGATGACCCTGCATCTGTCCTCCCGCACACAAGCCATCTGCGGGCTCACCTGGTGATGGCGCGTCACTGCTCAGCGGGGGAAATGCCACCTGCACAGCACAGTGTTGTTTCTCTTTGGTTTTAATTTTTGGATCGGTATTCCCCAAGTTAATACTTGCGTGTGTGTGTGTGCATGTGCGTGTGCACGTGTGTGTGTGTGTGTAGCCCGCTGGTACCGCCCATAACTGTTATTTGAATGTTTCTTTAGGATTTCTAGCTAGAGAAGCCAGAAGGCCATTATGGGGTGGAAGTCCCAGTTTGGTGGCCCCAATGTCATTCTCTAACTGCTTTTAGGAGTGGGTGCGATCCGTCAGCTTGAACACCTATGACAAAGAGGAAAAGAAGACAAAGGGGAACACTGGGGTCCACCTGGAAATCCGAAGGTGCACAGGGAACGCGAGCAACTTATGGCTGGATACGCGTATCTTAGATGAAATCGTAGGCTCCTTTGATCAAACGGAGGCATTAGCACTGCGGAAGTACCACGACAACTCAGACATGGAAACTTGTAACCAAGAGCACTCCCCGTGTGCCTGACGCTCTACTGGCCCTTTATGTGGAAAGGGCCTAGCCTTGGGAGCAGGGAGAGGTGGGCTCAAGCTTCAGCCCTGCCACTTCCCACCAGTGTGTTTATTGGCAAGCCAGCCAATTTCTTTGAGCCTCAGTTTCTCCTTCCACAAATGGAGATGGTAGAATCTTCCTTGTACGTTTATTGTCAAATGTAAATCTGTTCACAGGGACAATTTAGATCAAGCACATCACAGAACACCCAACATACAGTACGTGCCGAACACGGCGCCTCCTCTCTTTTGGGAGAACCTATTAGGGCTGGTTTGTGATGTCAGATGAAGCTAGGTGTGGGGCGTCAGGGTTCACTTTCTATGGTCCCGGACTCAGGGCTTGGATCGGGCTGGGATCATGGTTGGTCCTGAGCTTAACCTGTAGCTCTGGCACCAGGGGGTCTGCGTGGGTGGGCTTTGTTCGCTGCATTTCCACCAGAGCCCACGTGATGTGCCAGGCACCCATGCTGGGCACAGGGGCTTGGAGATGAATCCGATGTGTGGCCTTGGCTGTAGTAGATGGGTCTGGCAAGGTCCTTGTCCCCATCCTTCATCTTTCTTAAGCCCCTGCTTGAAAATCTCATAGAAGACACACCTGGGAGCCACCCACATCCTTCTTCCATGTGGAGAATACCCCGTCTTCCTGAAATGAACTCACTTCCACATAGACACAATGCCAGAGGCTGGAACACACTCCAGTCCCAGTGCTCTAGACCCCATAAGACCAGCTAAATAGAACCGAAGGAGAGCCGACGCGATTGTCTGGATAATTGAGACAAAAGTGGATTTTTTTTTCTTCTTTCTTTTCTTTGGGTCTTGAATAGTCCGAGTCACTAGGGCTGTTCTCTCCGGCCTCAGAGAAAGGACCACCAGGACTCCATCTGAGTATGCCTTTGTTAACCAAGGGCCCCAGCTCCTGTGGCTTATTAGGGCAATAAGCAGAGACGGTGTATCATAGAGGCCGCTGTCCCTCTGCCAGCATTAAATAATTGTAGTAGCTGCTTGATGGGGTAAAGCAATTACGATGCATTTTTCATTCAATCAACTGAATCAATTAATTGCTTTACTCACATAGGAACAACAAAAAACAAATCCCAAAGCTTTCTTGTTAAACAGTAAGCGTGCTAGATAGGCTGCTTTTAAATCCAACATTTACATGAAATTATCTTCTTATATAATTAACAGCTACCAGTTAATAAACATGCCTCAGATAAAAGAGTAGCCCTATAAATGAACAAAATGAAAGAGCACCATTTAGCACGCTGAAGGTGGTAGGAGCAAGCAGTCTCTAGCAGGCCTGAGAGCCCTGCTGGAGATGTTTCCGGAAGAGCTGTTCTCAGAGGCCATGTGGACAGTTGGAAATTCAGAGAGAGAGAGAATAGGAAAGCCTATCATTTAAAAATCTGTTGGATGAAAACTATGGCGCACCTCTTGAGAAATGGCAGGGGGTGGGGGCGGGGGTGGCATTCCCCTAGAACAGTGCTTCATATATTGGTAAATATTTTGCTCCCTCAAATAGGAAAAGGTCTAGATTTCCAGGATTGCCCACAAAAAGAGGGAAATTGAGAGAGATGGAGATGCAGGGCCCCCACTGAGCAGGCCTTACATGTGGTTCGTCAAGTTCACCCTAAGAATAGTAGCGGCATTTGAAATGAAAAAGTCTGCATTACTCCTTGGGAGCTTTTTCGCAAACAAGCACGTGAAAGAGCAAGGCCACTGCAGCTCTGGGTGAGATTTCACCCAAGGGGATTCTGCAAAGTGGGAGGCAAACCATTCCACCTCTGGAATGCAATATTTATACCTTCATCAGGGGAAAGCTCATGACCCTTCTCTCCAGTTGTAATGGAAAAAAGGGATCTATATTTAAGAACAAAAAAGATTTTAAGAAAATCTCTCTTAATGAAGAGGGGAACTCTCTTTAAGCGCCAGAATGAAACCCAGGATGGGGGGATATCCCGTCTGGGCATTTTGAAGGGGGTGATTCCTCCACGGCCAGCAGGACGTGGCAGGATATTCTATATACTTGGCAGGGAAATGGTTTGTGTCAGGTTGGGATGATTTGTGTGATGTTCAGGTGTAGTTATACTCCAGTCGCTCGTCTGGGTATAATTCAGGGGCCGTGTTCATAATAGCGGGAGGGGGGCCCCCCCTTGCAACTCTGACAGGTGAAACCAATCTGAATCACAGGAGCCCATGGTTAGAGGGGCCCGACCAGCCCGTGGGAGGAGGGAATGCCACCTCCAGAGATCACAAGGACACAGTGACTTCCCAGTGACCCTGCTGTCCAAGGATGGGACCCTGGACCCCAGACCCAGCTGCAGAGCCCCTTTAGACCACAGCCTGGGAGGGCTTCACTGGAAATCAGTAATGCCTCGTGAGTGAGTCTCTTCCTGTCCTGAAAACAAACAAAAAGACCACAATGGGGAGTGGAGGTGGCCTCGAATCTAGAATACAGCCGTGCACACCTGAGATGGAAGTCTCTTCTCTTTCATAGTGTGATCAAACAAGATAATGGAAGGCGAAGTGCTCAGGGAACCATCTCGGGCCACCACAATGTAACATAATTAGTGTCATCATTTCCTATTTGCAACATAAACCCAATTTGCTTTCCTGGGACCTCCATAGGTGATGTGCCCGACACAGGTGTGAAAATTGTAGCTTTCCTGGTTACTCCAGCCCCTTTGTTTGTCTGGAACCAGCTGGAAACTGGGGGTGGGGGCGGGATCATTCTGCTCATCTCCAAGGCTTTATCTGAAGGCGTGTGAATGTTCCCTCCTGCTTAACTCTGTCTTGGCAACCTTGGTATCCAGAGGCAGATCATGGCTCTATGATCTGCTCAGTGGGGGGAGATCATAGTAGCTTTTACGGGCTGCTTACTGTGTATTTGGCACAGGGCTGAGCATTTTACATCTGTTGTCTTAACGGTGTCCTTCCAACAGTCCCGTGAGGGCAAGTACTACTATTACCTCCGTTTTACAGATGGGGAAACTGAGGCTTAGAAACATTGAGCAACCTGCCAGGGTCTCACAGGTAGCAAATGGCTGAGCTGGGATTCAAACCTAGGTCTCTCTGATTCCAAAACCCCTCATAATCTTAACCAGTAGGCTAGCCTCCCTAATGGTTCTAATGAAATAATACCCGAAGTAATACCTGATATTTGCATGTTTCACGTCTGCAAATCCACTGACCACTCTTACGTGACAGGTGTTGTGCAGGACACGGACGCACGGGAAAAGTCAAGTTCGGTCATTGCATTTGGCCGGAGTAGGAGGGGCAGGTTGTAAGGGACAGGTGTGTAAGGGACAGCAGGAAGCCTGGAGGGTCGGCACCCGGAGAGGTTCCTCTGAGTGGTCCCAGAGGGATGAAAGGGGGATTTTGCCGCCAGAGGAGGAATGGGCGAGCTTTACAGCTGAGGCCCAGAGCCATGAAAAGCTAGAGTCAGAAAGGTTGTGTGGAAAGGCTCTGAGGTCCTGGAGCGCTGGGGACGTGGTGGACAGCAGCAGGACTGAGCAGGAGGCAGGGGCTGGGGGCAGGCGAAGACTCCCTAACAGGACAGAAAATCACTCATCAAAAGGGAGAAATTGACCCCTGGGCTGTTTTAGGCAAAGACATGTCTCAGTCCGCTCGGCTGCTGGGACAGACAGCACACACTGGACCACTTGCACTGCAGTTTGTTTCTCACGGGTCTGGAAGCGGGGAGTCTAAGGGCAAGGTGCTAGCAGGTCTGGCGTCTTCCCGGTCACAGACAGCTGCCTTCTTACTGTGTCCTCACATGGCGGCGAGTGAGGCGCTCTCGCCCTTGTCTCTTTTTACAAGGGCCTGAACCCCACTCAGGAGAGCTCCACCCAATGACCCCCCAAAGGCCCCGCCTCCAGGTACATCACGCCCGGGCTTGGACTTCAACCTATGAACTGGGGTCGGGGAGGGGGGGTACAGAAACATTCAGTCCACAGCAAAACTAATGTTTATCAAACACACCCTAAAAAGAGCGACAAAGCAAGCCACAGAAAACAAGGTTTACAACACCCTCCAGCAGGGCTGAAATGTACGAGATGGAAAATGCCAGGTGCCGGTGTGGATGGGAGAGATTCTCCGAGGCCACTGGTGCGAGTGTCACTGAGATCACCACTTGGGAACACGGTGTGGCTACATTTTCCAAAGTTGAACACACCCCGTGTCCAGCAAGCCCGCTCCTGATCGTGCTCTGTGTACACATGTGAACCAAGGAACAAGTAGGAGGGTGGGTGTTCAAAGCAGCCTTCTTCGAAATACCCCCAGACCAGATGGCACCCACATGTCCATTTAGTGTAGAATGGGGGACTGTGTGGTGGTTTTCCCACACAGTGGAGTATTGTACATGACGGGAATGTGTAACCTACCACTACGTGCAACACTGGATGCGTGGCAAACATACCGCATGAAGAATCCAGACTCCAAAGATGGCACAGGGTGCAATTCTATTTGTGTAAAAGGACAAGAGTGGTCAAAACTAGTCTGTGCTGGGGCGCCTGGGTGGCACAGCGGTTAAGCGTCTGCCTTCGGCTCAGGGCGTGATCCTGGCATTCTGGGATCGAGCCCCACATCAGGCTCTTCTGCTGTGAGCCTGCTTCTTCCTCTCCCACTCCCCCTGCTTGTGTTCCCTCTCTCGCTGGCTGTCTCTATCTCTGTAGAATAAATAAATAAAATCTTAAAAAAAAAAAAACTAGTCTGTGCTGTTAGAAGTCAGGAGATGGGACATCCCCTTGGGGAGGGGATAGTGACTGCAAGGGGGCACAAGGGAGTTTCTGGGGGCTGGAAGGTTCTGCGTCTCAGCCTGGTTGCTGGTTGTGGAGTGTGCTCTGTCCATGACAATGTTGAACACTTGTGATGGGCTCCTTTAGAACATACCTTATATTTCAGGATAAACTCAAAGAAAGCTGGTCTAAGACAGTGGCTGTGTGCCAGTGTAGTGTGGAGTGGTGGACCCCCAAAGACATGGCCATGTCCTAATCCTCGGAACCTGTGAACGTGAACTTTGTTGGAAGAAGGGTCTTTGCAGATGTGATTAAGTTCAGGATCTCAAGATGCTGTCATTCTGCATTATCTGTGTGGGCCTCAAAAGCAGCGGCACATGTCCCTAGAAGAGACACACAGGGTGAAGAGGAGAGGCTGTATGAAGATGGCTGAGAATGGAGTGATGCTGCCACCAGCCAAGGAGCACCTGGAGCCATCAGGAGCCAGAAGAGACAAGGAAGGATCCTCCCCTAGAGCCTTGCGAGGGAGCCCAGCTCCACTGACACCTCAATTTTGGACTTCCGCCTTCCAGAACTGTGAGAGAAGAAATTTCTGTTGTAAGCCATCCAATTTGTAGTAATTTGTTAGCACAGCTCAGGAAAACTAATACAGCCACGTAAACCCAGCTCTCGAGGGGTGAGGCTCAAAGAGATTTTTTTAGGCAGGTAGGGACTTGTGTAGAGCAGTGATTTCAAAAGATCATCCGGGTTTCTTGTGGAAAATGGATAGGAGGGGAGGAGACGGGAGGCAGGAGTCAGATTGTTGCGTCCTGTTGAAAAAACACAACTCATATATGCATCAATTCCTCAAAATAATGTCCATGTTCTTGTCTGACTAAAGTTTGGGGGGGCGGAAGGAGAGAAAGCAGGCAGTCCTCTCCCCTTCTTTCCCCAGTACTCAGCACAGGGCTTGGGCAGAGTGAAGGCTTGAGTGAGGTGTAAGCTACACAGAGGAAGAGCACAGATCTTTTATGCTCTGATGGATTTTGATGAACATACACAGTCATGTAACCAGCCCCTTAGGGAACATTTCCATCACCCACTTCCTGTCCCACTCAAGCACTGATCTGATTTCTGTTAACATAATGAGTTTCTTCTCTTCTTCAATGAGTGTCATAGAAATGAAATCATGTATTTTGTACTCCTTCTTGTCTAGCTTCTTTCATTCAGCGTAATGTTTTTGAGATTTATTCATGTTTTTGCTCAGCCCTTCGAACAGCTTTATTGTGGAGCAGTATTCCATCATATGGCTATACTGCATTTTATCAGTTCTTTTGTCAATTGACATTTTGGTTATTTCGTTTTTGTTACTATGAATAAAGTAGCTACAGACATTCTTTTTTTTTTGACATTTTTTTTATTATATTATGTTAATCACCATACAGTACATCCCCAGATTCCGATGTAAAGTTTGATGCTTCATTAGTTGCGTATAACACCCAGTGCACCATGCAATACGTGCCCTCCTTACTACCCATCACCAGTCTATCCCATAGCTACAGACATTCTTGCACAAGTCTTTGTGTGGACGGATGCTTTACCTTCTCTTGAGCAAATGCCTGGGACACAAGTGTATGATTAACTGTACAGGATCCCGCCCACTGGTTTTCTTAAGTGATTTTGTCACTTTGGAATTTTTACAGCACACCAGCAGCATATGAATATTCCTGTTGCTTTATATCCTCGTCAACACTTGGGATTATCGGTTTTTAATTTCAGTCAATCTAGTGGTTAAAAGTGGTTTTAATTGGGATGTTGCTGACAACTAATGATGTTGCACTTGTTTTCATGTGCTTGTTGGCCATTCGTATATCTTTTGCAAAGTGCCTGTTCAAGTTTATTGCCCATTTTATTTAGTGGTTGGTTTGTCTTATTACTGGGTTGTAAGAATTCTTTATGTGTTCTGGATATAAGACCTTTGTCAGATAGATGCAGTAAAATATCTTCTCTCAACCTGCGGCTTATGTTTTCATTTCATTTTATTTATTTATTTATTTATTTAAAGATTTTATTTATTTATTCGATAGAGATAGAGACAGCCAGCGAGAGAGGGAACACAAGCAGGGGGAGTGGGAGAGGAAGAAGCAGGCTTATAGTGGAAGAGCCTGATGTGGGGCTCCATCCCACAGTGCCGGGATCACGCCCTGAACCGAAGGCAGACACTTAACCGCTGTGCCACCCAGTTGCCCCTATCTTTTCATTTTAAAAATGGTTTCTTGGGGCACCTGGGTGGCTCAGTCTGTGGAGCACGCAGACTTTAAATAAAAACCTTAAAAATAAGTTATTTTATAAAAACAATGGTTTCTTTTGAAGAGCAGAAGTTTTTAGTTTTGAAGTCCAATTTATGATTTTATTCTTTAGGGTTAATCCTTTTTGTGTCCTAATAAATAGTTGCCTACCTTGAGATAAAGAAGGTTTTTCTCCTATGTTTCCTTATAGAATTATTTTAGTTTCAGCTTATATGTTTAGGTCTGTGATTCTTTTCAGATTAATTTTGCCTATGGTAGGTGGGGTGGGTCTAGGTTCATTAATATTTTTTCAATTGAATAAAGATGCCCAGGCATCTGGGTGAAGAGGGCGAGTGGAAGCCCATTGGTTTCCAACACCATAAACTAACTAATTTGACATTATTTTGAGAACTTACTGGGCGCCTGTCACTGTCTTATGCTCTAGGGTTACATAATGGTAGCTAACTAGACATGTCTCCTGCCTGTATGGAATTTGTTATCTAAAAAACAGGTAGGAAGGAAAGAATCACAGTGACTTACAATGACGACTTGGGAATATCAGGACTTGGGAAATAGAAGTCCCTAGTGTCACATATATTTGGGGAAGGCTTATTGTGAAGATACAAAGACATCATGATAGAGTAGAGACTTGCAGGAACACTAGGGACAACTTGGGCAAAAAGTGGGGGTGCTTTGAAGAAGCAGGTGTGTTGTGTCTGATTTCAGGGCCACATGCTGGGGCCAGGGAGGCAGTGCTAAGAGTCGGTTTTCATCCTGAGAACAGTGGGAGGACACGGAAATGTTGGAAGGGGTGTGTGTGTGTCACACGTGTCTGCTCGCATGCCGCACACATTTCTCCTGCTGCACAGTGTGGGGGACAGAGCTAGATGCAGGGCATGTGGGTCTGCAAGGTCATACATTTAGCTCCTGGTGACAGTGGTGCATTTGTGGGGAGACCCTACACCCTCCTGTGGGTGACCCTGGCCTGGGGACAGGCTTTGGATGTGATTGTAGTGACTGCACCAAGGCGGGACTCCTGGACCCCACGTGGAACAAGGTGACGAGACACCGGGGCCGAGCTTGACTGTTCGCTGCGCCGTTTTCTATCTATGACCTCATTTCACTGCACCGCGATCAGGGAGGAGTTATTGCTCTTTATATCTCTCATAATTTCTTACTTTACAGAGGAGGAATCTGGGGGTCAGAGAAGGTGGGGGCCTCGCTCCTGATTGCTCAGCCAGGCAAGAGTAAACCCTGGCCTTCCTGCTCTGAAGCCCCCTCCCCCCTGCCTTCCCCAGCATAACTCATAACCAGGAATCGTGTCCAAGTTAGAGGTGTTTTCCCAGGCTCTAAATTTTCCACAGGCTCGTGCTGTGGGGCCACTTCCAGGTTGGCAGTGGATCTAGGGATTGGGGGTGTGACCCCTGCCTTGGTTCAGAAATAGTCTTTTCCGGTGACAGAGAGCCCGCCGGATGGTCTCAGCTGTTTGCAGCCGCCTGGGCAGACATGACCATGAGCGTCCTGGTCAGGTCTGGAGTGGCGTGGTGGAGAGAGCCCCCGACGTAGAGTCAGCCGGACCCGAGTCCCAGTCCCGGCCTTCCACCCAGCAGCCCTGACGCTGGGCAACACTACACCTCTCTGGTCCTCAGTTTCCTTATCTGTAAAATACAGAAGCTAGTCGTTGTAAGAACAAAATTGCCATTTTATGTGACAATATTCTTGGTGCTTGGCTCACAGTAGGAGCCTAATAAATGTGAGCTGTGGGGGTGGCAGCATTATTCTTGTCATTCCTGGGGAGGGAGTTAGTTGTGTGGGGGCAGGGCAGTTATCATCAGCATTACTAAGGGGAAAAGGACATGTTGATTTATTTCTTGGGCAGTTCTCTTTCTGAGCCGGCCAGATGCCTGACTTGGAACAGCTCAGCACGTGGAGGCTGCTTGCAGTCTCAACCCGGAAGACTGATGTGCCGTAATAATCCTTTCCGCGAGTGTAGCATTTTTCCCCTTGAAAAGCACGGTTAGATCTCTTACTGCAGTTGATACCCAAACAACCTTTGAGGTCAGCTGGCCAGGCCTTATTATCCGCATTCCAGATGATGAAGTGGAGACTTGGAAAAGAAACCTGATTTGCCAAGGATCGTAGAGAAAGGTGGTGAGAAAGGTCAGAGGAGAACCTGGCTGGGTCCTCCAATCAGTTCACAGCAGCATGTGGCCCAGAGACACACACAGCCCGTTGTGTGGGTATTGACTCATTTCATCCCCTCAATAATCCCGGGAGGTTGATACCGTCCTGACTTACCTACCGGGAGGCTGATTCCCCAGAGGTTAGGTGAGGGGCCCGAGATCGCCCAACTGGTGAGTGAGGGCTGGTTTGGGATTCCCATCTGAGCCAACCCGATGGCAAGACTGGCTCTCTCTTCACTCTCCTCTTCCGCACGAGAGGAGAGAAAAGGACCACAAATGTATGAGCAGCAGGAACTGCCAAGACAGACATGGGTTTGAGTGTTTTCCTATTTTAACTGGGCTAAATGAAACCTTTATCTTCATGGCGTTGGCTATCATGGCTGGGTGGATGTCTGGGTATCTGCTTAGGAGCTAACAGGTTTAGTTTTATTGTTTTGTCAAAATACTGCAGAAATCAATATATCTCCATAATTCAGTGTTATACCAAGAGGCATTTTTGTGCCATATATAGCAAAAATTGTATTATACTTTTGAGATCATAGGTAATGATGACAAAGTGTTCTGTGTTCAATTCTAGCATTAACGTCTGGTTTGAACAAAGCTTGAAATATGATCTCAGAGCTAAGAGGCTTTAATATTAAGATCTTTAACTGTAATTTATGTGACAGAAGATAGGGTTTAGCATAATAAAATGTAATGGGCTCCTCAAATGAAGAGGACGAGAGACAATTGAAAACAAGGTAAAAATGGTAAATTATAAATAACAGTAAATCTACCTTTATGTTGTTACTTCATTTATTTTTGATTTGTTAGATAGGCTCTATAATTCCTCATTTTCCCATGTTTCAGAACAGAACATTTCTCAAATGGTGCCTATTTGAAAGGAGAGCCCAGAATTACCGTTGGCCTCAGCTCGCTAGTTAAGGGGGGTCCGAACATTTCCGCCACTGTTTCCCCTCCTCCCGTGCTAAGGGTTCATCTGTATGATTCCGTTCATCTGTGCTGCGGTCCTCTCTCCCTCTGTGTCTTCTCCTTCCTGGTATTTTTGGTCTTGTTTATGTTTTCGTAAATCAGTCTCTACTTGAAAATGCTATGATGTATATTTGTACACAAATTATGTAGACATTAAGGATTTTAGACCCAAACTAGAAAGTCATGTTCACAAAAAGAAAGTAGAGGAAGAAGATTTATTTCGCACAAGGGCTGAAGGGTAAGAGCAGGGTAGTTCATGGAATTTTTGTTACCCTATGGAAAGAAAAGATGTGGCAGTTCTTCAAAAGAGGGAATTATCTGGAATTTAGCCTATAAGTTTTTTTTTTTTTAAGATTTTATTTATTTATTTGACAGAGAGAGAGATAGCCAGCGAGAGAGGGAACACAAGCAGGGGAGTGGGAGAGGAAGAAGCAGGCTCCCAGCGGAGCAGGGAGCCCGATGCGGGACTCGATTCCAGAATGCTGGGATCACGCCCTGAGTCAAAGGCAGACACTTAATGACCGAGCCACCCAGGTGCCCCTGTAAGATTTTTTTTTAAGATTTTATTTTTTATTTGAGAGAGAGCACAAGCAGGGGAAGTGGCAGAGGGAGGGGGAGAAGCAGGCTCCCCCTGAGCAGGAAGCTCGATGCGGGGCTCCATCCCAGGACCCTGGGATCACGACCTGAGCCGAAGGCAGATGCCTAACCGACTGAGCCACCCAGGTGCCTTGTAAGATTTTTTTTTTTTTAAGATTTTATTTCTAAGTAATCTCTATGCCCAACGTGGGGCTTGAACTCACGACCCCAGGATCAGGGGTCACACGCTCTTCCGACTGAGCCGGCCAGGCGCCCCTTAACCTCTAAGATTTTGAATGATGAACTCTTATGTTTTAATCATACTTGCATTCTCAAAATTTGCTTGATTTCAAGATTTGGAAATAAACAGGCAGAATTGGTGTAGAGAGTGAAGGGGGGTCTTAGAATGGAATCTGGCCTCTGGGGTTATAGTTTTTGTTTCTGCTTTTGTCTGGAAGAGCCTAGGTTCAGTCGGCTTCAACAGTGATATGAGCCCCCTGCTGCGTGTGGTCAGCACCCCCTTAGCAGGGTGGGGTCTGCTCCCAGCGAAGTCTGCCTCCCAGCAGGAAAGATACACATGGGAGAGAACTGGCCTCTGCCTTGCGACCGTCACAGTTGCCAAAGCATCTGAAGTTCTTCTTTACCCATTTTTGAATAAAAAATCAAAATTCACCTTGGCTTCGAAGGGATATGAGAGAGGAATCAGTTAGCCTGGACTCTTCCTCTTTCTTCTCTCGGGACTGAGAAGCGTCGTGGTACCAGCAGCGGGCAGATCAAATGCAAATGTATTTTTGTCCGGAACTGGCTGACCACGTTCCTGCAGTTACCGAGTGCGTGTATGCTCCGTGCTCCCACAGTTGCGTTTGCCCGCAGGGTGTGACTTCTGTGATACTTGCCTGAAGATGCCCCCCTCCCCTCCTACAGATCTGTCTTGGTTGTCCACTAGCTCATGACATTAAATAACCATGATTGATCATTCTTCCTCAATTAGAAAGTACTTTATAGTTTATAGGTCACTTTCTCTTCATTCGTTCATTCATGCATTCACCCAGGAAGGATTTCTGAGATGCCTACCATGTGCATGACACAGACTAGGTCTGCAGTTTACCTACAACTCTAGAAACCTCGGGCTGAGGCTCAGAAGAGTGGAGGGACCAGCTCATTCCTCAGTGGCCGAGAAGCAGCCTGTAGTCTCAGCACCACATTGCCAGAGGCCACACTCTGTGGGCTTTGGGGGCCTCCAGAAATATGTAAATGAAAACAAAACAGAGGATTGTAATCATTAGTGACTTGTCTGGGGCATACCCTCTAAGCGGTAGATTCATAACAAATGAGTATTAAAGATTTAGTCATCAGGTGTAATGATGATTTCTGGCAATTTCCCCCTCACAGTGCAAATGTGCATTTAGAACTGACTTTTACACTGTTGAAAGTATCAGCCTGCTGAAATCCTTCATTAGCGGGAACCCACTGTGGATTAAATGAAATTCTGTAGCCCAAGGAAAGAGATCGGTGGGTCAATAGTCCGGGAACATGAGAAGTGTTACACAGGGGAATGTGATTTATGAAAAAGTTTTCTGACTTCACAGCAGTTTTCTCTGAATCCATAAATGCCCAAACGTTTAGGCGATAGTCTCCATATACACTTGATGGAAATGAACCCCTTCACCCCGTGTTGGGTGTCGGAAAGCAAAAAGGAGAGGGGAGCTGAGCCTGTCCCTCAGGCCCACCTTCCCCGGCCCTCGCCCTCCCGCCCTTTCATCTGCAGGGCGGTGGGGCCCACCCGCTTCGGGGGGCAAAGCAGAGAGGAGATCTGCCTAATGAGGGCGACCGAGCAGATCCCTGACTCCTGCAGGGCCTCGGCATCTTTTCAGCTCCAGACCTCCGACAGCACTGGGTCTCCTCGATGCGGGAGTGGTTCCTGAGATTTTTCAGGGCTTTGTCGAGAAGCAGTTAAAGGACAGTTACATGCTTCAGGTGAAACTGTCTGCGGGTCTGTCTTTGTTTGATTCTGCAGCATAAACGGGAAGTTGTGTCCTGGAGGTGTTTGTTCCGCGGCCTCTTAGTCAGGGCTGTCCAGAGAAACGACCAGTCTACACATATGATAGGAGATGAATGTGAGGAATCGGGCCGTGTGATTGGAGAGGCTGAGAAGTCCCATGACGTGCTGGCGACGCGGGAAAGCCGGTGGTGGCCGTCAGTCTGATTCTAAGGCCTGGGCGGCAGCGGGGCTGATAGTATACATCTCATTCCAAGGGCAGAAAACCTATGTCCCAACTCAGCTGATGGGAGGGGACCACATCCTCTGGTCTTCTGTTTTGTTCTGTTCAGGCCCTCAACAGACTGCATGACACTGCCCCCCCCCCCATTGAGAAGAGCTAATCCAGGTGCACTGGAAATAAGGTCTACCTGGCACCCTGCGGCCCAGTCAAGTAGACACCTAGAGTTACCCCTCGCACGTGTGGTCGCTCACTCTAACCCAGAGGTATCCGAAGGGTCCGACATTCCCTTAGCTCCTCTTTGGCCAAGGCTGACGTGGGGTATGTCATGACTCTCACGACAGGACCACCTTGACCAAAGGTTCTGGGAGACCTTGTGTCTTGGGGCCGGGGCAGAAATGGAGGTGAGGACGCCACCTCTCAGCCTGCTGGCCACATGAGCTTAGTAAAGAATGGATTCCATCTGGCTGACTTTGAGATTCGGACATTTCCCTGCCACTGTCATCTTGACACTGACTCATACAGCTCTTCCTCTGGTTTTGAACCTCTGATTCATTTTTTCAGTAAAAAGAAAAAGTTCATTTATTTTGGTCCCATCGATGATGAACTCTTGGGTGGTATCTCGGCTGCCAAGAGCTCTAGGACATGGTGGTGAAGTTGGGGGGCCGTGAGCGTGCTGGCTGACTGCTGAATGCCACTGTGTCATGCTGAACAGAGGTGGCGGGGAGCGTTGGCAGAGTTGTACAGGTAGAAAGCACCCACCTGAGAAGGCGAGAATGGAAGTGTTTCCCTAGTGGATTTGCACAGCTCCTGGAGAGAGACCGGCTGACAGTAGCAGGGGATGGCAGGCACACTGTCTGAGGTCCCGAGGCTTGCCCTGTGGCATTCCACGTGAGCTATTGAACAAGCGTGTATCACCAGCAGTATGGTGGCCCATGGGAAGCACATGGTGCCAAGCCCATAGTGACCTGCCAATGTGTTCCTGGTGAGGAATTTAGGGCTGGGGAGGCGGGCCTTCCTGCCTAGGCCCCTGTCCAGTGGGCTCTCTGCTCTGAGCTCTTCCCTATGCCTTTGAATAGGAGCCCCCTACTCAGCACTCCCTGTGCCTCCCACCTCCTGAATGCTTTTCCCCATTCCTACCTGAACCCCCTCCTGGCCTCTCCCTCTCCCCTTATCCAGTCATATTCTACTGGGCCCTTCAAGGTCAAGCTCAAGGTTTACCTCACCCACGAAACACCCCTCAGCCCTCCTTGCCCCAGTTCTGTCCATGAGATGGGACCAGGGTCACCGGAATAGCTGCCTTCCATGGAAACGCACACGGTTCCAGCATTTCCCCCACCCCAACCTCCCTTCCCAGTGAAGCCTCAGACCCCTGTCTATGTCCAGCCTATTGCTGTCCCTAGTCATCAGGCCACCACTCAGCAGTATAGATGCTGGCCTTGACCTTGACCCCAGCAATTCTAGCAGGTATCTGGGGAATGCCTTGTGAAACACAGACCCTTTCTTGGGAGTGTGGGGAGATTTGTCAACTAGCCAGCCATGAGTCTGGAGCCCTGGAGCTGGGGGGCGGGGGTTGGGGGAGCGACTCCCAGTGTCACTGAAGGCCAAGCCCTGGGGATGGAGCAGTTCAGGACGTTCAGGGAGCCCTGCACAGCTGCAGGCAGACCTCCCAGCTCCCGGGCATCCGCCCCCCTCCCTCCAGCAGCCGCCACAAAACAGAGCGCTCTAGTCAGGTGTTTCCATGATCACATCTCCCCTCTGCTGGGGCCGGGTGGGGGCGTGTGTGTCTCTGAGGAGCTGGATTCAAGAGCAGGAAAGGCTCTGGAGCAAGCCAGCGGGGCAGCGGGTACTTACCACTGGAGGCTGTTCACCTGTGCTCAGCTCCCCACCGCGCTCCACTAAGGTCCGGGCACAGCTTTTCGTAGACAAATTTCCCGAAGTGGGGAAAATGCCTCTGAATGACATTTGTTCTCACTGGGGTAAAATTAGAGATCTCCGTAGGTGTCACTTCCAAATTCAGTGTGGAAAGGGCTTCTGCACCCTCGGCTGACTTCCTGGCATTTCCACGGGACCAGTGTGGGTGGGGGGAAGTTCAGGGCTGTTCTCACCCACCATCTCCTTGCCTTGTGTAGAGGCAGAAACCCTCCCGGTCTGCGATTTCTGGAAGGAAGCCTTGATTCTATCAGTCACCACCCCCATCATCATCACCGTCGTTATCATCCCCACCGCCATCATCATCACCATCATCCTCCCCCATCTTTATCTAAAGTGGGGGAAATGGCTGAATCCATTTAACTATGTGCCTTTAATTCCAACAAGATTTCCATTCCCCTCACTTGCTCTAACACTTTTCCAAACAGCGGGTGTAACAGGTTTTAGAATTTGATTACAGCACCATCTACTGGGTACTGGACATCCCATTTTTCTAGGCCTTTCCGGCACATTGGGTTTTGCTCCTTCTGTCCGTTTTTTCCTCCCCTCTCCTCTGCTCTTCTCCTGGCAAAAGCACCAATTGTTAGTTTGAAAAGGTGCCATCAATTAATTCATAAAGGCGAGGCTCTAGTAAGATGACGAAAAGCTCACATCCCTTGCCAATAAATACTTACAAAGACAATGGGCCGCGCTTACCACAATGCATTTCATATAATTATTTCCTGGGATCAATAATCTCATCAGTGGGCTCAGTGATGGGGACATCACAGTAATGAATGGCTGGGTGCTGTGGCCATCAGAAGTTCTGTCCTTAGCCCTGTCACCTCGGAGCTGCCCAAGGGCATGACGGGAATCAGGGCTCTGCTGGCTGCAGGATTAATCATAGTTATCCCAACTCATATTCGTGTAATTTGCCTTCCTTATGCAGCCTGCCCCAAATTGATCAGCATGGATTTCTTGCTGCACAATAGGCCACTCTTGCAGTCTAGAGGAGAGTGGGAAGGACTCCGTGTACGTGGCAGGGAAGGGACAAATTGGATTAGTCACGCTCAGGAAGTAACAAAAACTGAATCACACCAGAACGTCGCTGGAGCGTGTTTGTGGAAGCCAGGCTGGGACTTCTCGGGACTTGGGGAAGGGAAGGAGAGATGGTCTGTGTGCTCCTGTATGATCTGTGGGGACCAGGCCTTGCTGTGTCCGTCCTGGCCACTGGAGGAGCCAGGAGCCAGGTCAGCAGGGGGAGGGGACTTGCCTGCTGCCATCCTTTGCTTCCCAGCTCTCTACGGGGCATTGTCCTTACTTTTCCAGAGACCTGTTTACAGAGCCCCAGGACTTTGGGGCCACGTGAGGTGCTGACCACTGTGGACATTGATGGGGGCCCTGGATTTGTGGTTTCAACAGAGGGGCTCACGTCAGATGCAAAACTAGCCACGTCTCTCCATTTGCTCTAGCAAAGGCAACTGGATTCCTGAGTTTCTTTTCCTTATGTGGAGGTGATGGGTTGTAGAGAAATGTCTGTATCCGTGCAGTAGTTCCTTCTCTTAGAGAGTTGCCCCATAATTTGGCTTTAACTGGTCCCTTTAGGCAACTGGATCTGAAGGTTGTCCCCAGGTGCAGAACCTTTCTTGCCTCTGAGCCTCTGTGTGGGCTGGTCCCTCTGCCTGGAGCACCCTTCTCTCCATTCATTCCCTCCAAGCCCCAGCCGGGCTGACTCCCAGGAGTTAATCTCTCCCTCCTGCTAGGCCCGCTGACCCAGGTCATTGCCACATGCTGGTGCGTGCCTCCTATTTCAGTTTTTCTGACCCCCCCCCTTCCCCACGGAGCCAAGAGACCAGGAGACCCTGCCTCCCCTATGTTGTTGTCTTGTATGTCTGCAGCCTGCAACACGGTCTTCTCGATTGCAGTTTGTTCCTTCATGAACTCACCACGCTCGGTGTGCTGAGCACTTGTTGTTCTAAGTGCTGGGGCCATGGTGACGAGCAAAGCAGCTTGACCCTGTCCTCACGGAGCATGCGGTCTAATGGGGGAGGCAGGCATTAATCAAATACCCCCCCCAAGTACATATGCGCAAGGAAGATGGGTCCTACAGAGAAGGGCCACGAGAATAACAGAAACTGACCTGATAGATCGGGGGGGCTTCCTGGAGCAGGTGAGGTTGGAGGTGGAGCAGAAGGATAGAATGAAGGCGGGAAGGAAAAGCATGCCAGCAAAGAGAAGAACATGGGAAGGGTGCACTCATGAAGATGCTGGCAGGTGTGGGTTAAATTGCATCTCTCCCATCCCCCCAAATATGGAGAAGTCCTGACCCCCGGTGCCTGTGAATGTGATCTTACTTGGAAATAGGGTCTTAGGGTTGTAACCAAGTTAACGAGCACTCGTACTGGAGTAGGGTGGACCCTTCATCCAGTCTGACTGGTGTCTTGATAAGGGTGGAGACAGGCGTGCGGACCTCTCTGCCGTGGTGTGGGGGTGTCCTGGAGGGCAGGCCTGTGAGCAGGGGGCACAGAGGGAGGCTGAGGATGGATGTCTAGAACCGGCATGGTGGTGGAGGGAAGAGGAGGAATTGGAGAGGTCAGGGGCCGTGGGTGACTGAATGAATGAAGGAGAGATTGGGACCGAACCAGCTGGAGAGGAAGGGTGGACCGCATGTCAGCAGACATCCCCTGTGTTGGTGGAGTGCAGAGGGGCCGGGCTCTTCTGGGACAGAGGGTGGGTTGTCACATCTTCTGTTAGACAATGGCCAATCTAAGCATCACCAGCATTGGAACTACTCCGCTATCTTGGGAGAGGTGGAGGGAAGGCTGCCAGGCCGGCCTCAGAGCCTACCTGGGGTCCCCAGGTGATGACAGAGCTGGTGCTGGAAGCTAGTCCTTGTCACTGCTAATGCTCGGTCCTGCTGTCTTCTCCCTATGCCTCTGTTACACCTCCTGAGAGGGTCCCAGTCCTGTCTGTCAGCTTGCGTCAGCCAGAGGCAGCGCCTACCGAAGTGGTTCTGAATTCACTTTCTCCTCTCTGTGTTTTTTTATCTTGTGGTATTATCCACCTCTTGACTCTCAGGTGAAACGGGAGATTTCAACAAATGCAACGAGGACACAACTAAAAAATACAGAGAGCCCAGCGAGTCGGCCACTGCCTCCTGACGACACCTCTTGGGGTCAGCTCTGGTCTGAGCATCTTTGGAACATGGCGTGCTTTCATAGAGGAGGCCCCTCTCCTGGCCAGAGGCTCTGTGGTGACGGCGGATGGGGAAGTGTGGACGTGGAGCGTGGCCCACTTACAGATGAAACAGGTGGGGGGCTTGGAGCCTCTGGGGTCAGTCCGGGATATCTTGCAGAAGAGTCTCCCCATTATGGTCAAAAGGGTCTGTGGCCTTCGGGGACAGTCCGGTGGGGTGGGAAGAGATGGTGAGGAGACCCACTTTCTGCCCTGGTCCACCATGTCCGAGCTGTCTTTTTTGTGCTTCTCTGGGCCTCAGTTTCCTTCTCTCTAAAATGAGGAATGAGACTGAATAATTTATAAAGATATGTTCAACTCTAAAATGCAATGATCTTTGTTTTATTCTTTAAAAAAAAAAACAACTCAGAGTGTGTGTAATCCTTGCAAATTTGAGTTTTGTCTTGCAGTTCCACAGCTGCGGAGCTCACAGCATCCTCTGGGGTCTGCCTTAGCCCCAGCTGTCCACTGACAAATGTAACTCTGTATGGACATGTTAGCAGCAGATGACGGTCTTTTGGGCGTGTTTATCAAAGGGGAGGGTGAGCCGCCCCTGTAGAGACAGCCCTACACAGTGCCCGGCCTTCCCTGCATTCCTCCCGCCTCACCCACCAGCTCTCTGATTGTATTCATCAGCTTTGGTCTTAAACATGCTGCTTAACAAACCACCCCACACTCCGTGGCTTAAGAGGACTGTCATTTATTCTCGTTATCTCATTCTCTGGATTGGCAGGGGATCAGCTGTTGTTGGCTAGGCTCATGCACGAGTCTGGGGACCTGCTGGGGATCAGATGGTCTAGGCTGGGCTCTGCGGGGTGGGTCAGCTGTGCTTTACAGGCCTCTCCTTCTCCCAGGTCCAGTGGGCCAGCCTGGTTCTTCTCGTGGTGGTGGCAGCAGAGACACAAAAGGGCAAGCCCAATTACCCAAGCACTTGCCAAGCCCTTGGCCACATCATGGCTGTTAACACTCGATTGGTCAAAGCCAGGCACTGGGTCAAACCCAAGTCAAGGCCAGGGAGGTGTCCCCTACCTCTCTATGGAGAGGAATTGCAAAGTCACACGGCAAAGGGCATGGACTCAGGGAGGAGCAAAGAATCAGGGCTCTTAACGCACTCTGTGTTTCTACCAATCGGATATGTTGATACCATCCCTCATTGCGTGTTTGTACTTCCCTTCGCACAGGGATAACTGTGGTTCTCATCAACATCAATCTTGTTGCAAATATGCTCTAGCCTCAAGGCATCCCAAATACCACCAGAATACTGTCAGAATTGCTTCCGGAAGTACCACCACTAACACACTCACCAAGTTAAATTGGAAGACTTCTTCATAGCTCTTCTTAGCCTCCGAATATATCACACTAAGACTGTAGAATCAGAGATGCGAGTTTGAAAACTACTTGAATTAATTATTTATTCTGAGTGGTTGATGTTGTTTTATTTGCTTGTTTCCGTGTGTTTTAGATTATAGGGTTTGTTTTGTTCATCCTTTTTGACTTAATTTTTTTAAATACATAAAACATAGGCATGAGTCAAAAGTCAAACCTATATAAATAAGAGTCCTTGGAGAAACCTCACTCCCAACCTCTTCCCTCCACCTCGTTCCCACCGATTTTCCATAAGTAGGCATTTTCATTAGTTTCTGATTATTAATTCCTGTGTACCTTCTTAAAAACTATGCATGCATGTGCATGCATGTATATATGTACGGATTTTACCTTCTGTCTTATATAAAAGGTAACATGTCATATATACAAAGTTATTATAATCTATATAATAATATATTCTTTTGTACCTTGCTTTTCTTTAACAAAAATTCAGGAAATCGCTTCATATTTTCCATAGAGCTCTCCCTCATTCCTGTTGACGGCTGTGGAGTGCTCCCTGGAGTGCTCCGTGGTGTGCAAGTATTAGAGTGCTTTCGCCCGGTGTGTATCGTGTGTCTTGTCGAGTTGTATCATCAGGGCCATGGGTAAATGCCAGGTATCGCCAGCCCTGCCCCCCTCCAGAGGGGTTGTGCTATTTTGTACCTGCACACGCCCCGAGTGAGGGTGAGCACCGGCCTGGCTTCCATGGGGATGTGTAGGAAGAGGAAATGGAAGTTCGGGCAATTATCCTATGACCTGAAATCCCGTAGCCAGGGAATTTTAAGTTTCCCAGCGCAGTCCTTGTGCGGCGTGGGGTGACTCGCCTCAGAACTTCCCCTTCGTCAGGGAACAGTCTTTAATTATTGCGTGTCACACTGCATCAGGGTGCCCAGGCAACTGTCACAAACTGCTACAAACTTGGTGACTTAAAACAACAGAAATCTATTCTTGCAGAGTCCTGGAGGCCAGAATGCTGAAACTCGTCTCATGGGCCTCGATCGAGGTGTGGACAGGGCTGGGCTCCCCCCGGAGTTTCCCAGCGAGGAGCCATTCCATGCCTCCCCTTCTGGTGTCTGCTGGCTGCCGGCGTCCCTTGGCTTGTGGCCACATCACTCCCGTCTCCGCCCCGTGGTCATACTGCCTTCTC
This sequence comes from Ailuropoda melanoleuca, assembly GCF_002007445.2. Classification (NCBI taxonomy): domain Eukaryota; kingdom Metazoa; phylum Chordata; class Mammalia; order Carnivora; family Ursidae; genus Ailuropoda; species Ailuropoda melanoleuca. Next base: position 121,357,732 of record NC_048223.1, read on the forward strand.
TGTGAGTCTCTGCGTAGAGTCTCCCTGCACCTCCTTCATCTAAGGATATGTGCGATTGCATCTGGGGACCATGGAAGAGTCTGGAATGATCTCCCCATCTCCAGAGACTCAATTTTTTAAATAAAGATTTTATTTATTTATTTTGAGTGAGAGAGAGAGAAAGAACGTGAGTGGGGAGAGGAGCAGAGGGAGAGAGAGAATCTCAACCAGACTCCACGCTTGAGCACAAAGCCCGATCGAGGCTAGATCTCATGACCTGTGATCATGACCTGAGCCAAAATCAAGAGTCAGATGGTGGGTTGCCTGGGTGGTTCAGTTGTTAAGCATCTGCCTTCAGCTCAGGGTGTGATCCCGGGTCCTGGGATCGAGCGTCGCATTGGGCTCCCGCTCTGCTAGGAGCCTGCTTCTCCCTCTCCCACTCCCCCTGCTTGTGTTCCCTCTCTCGCTGGCTGTCTCTCTCTGTCAAATAAATAAATAAAATCTTAAAAAAAAAAAAAAAGAGTCAGATGCTTACACGACTGAGCCACCCAGATGCCCCTCCCCATCTCCAGATCCTTAAACACATCTTTAGAGATCTTTTTTTCCCCCCTTCTCTCTGTTTGGCCCTCTAAGACAGTATTCATGAGTTCAGGGATTAGGGTGTAGACATCTTTGGAGGGTGGCTCATGAGCCTACCACACGCACTTCGGATTTATTAAGTATTTTAACCCACTTTTTCTCATGCTGTTCTCAAAACCTTTGGGAGGGGAGAGATCCTGCCTTGCCATGCTCATGTCGCACGTGGTGGCTGTGCTATGGCAGCTGAGGCCTCTGCCTCCAGGTCTGGAAGAATCCCTGAGGTCAGTCTGTTCCTGGGAGGATGATGCTAGGGAGAGACCCCCGTCGCCAGAACCAGCGCCGTCCCAGGTGCTGAGAGCTTGAGCAGTTGGCCCCTGCCGCTGAGTAGCTTGGTGCTGGTACACGTCTCCGGGCTTCGGGGGAAGCTGGGGCGGTGGGTTCTATGCAGTCAGACAAACCTGCGTCTGATGGCAGCCTCTGCTATACACGGGCTCTGTGAACTGGGGATATTACTATCTTCCCTGAGCTGTGATGTCTTTTTCTTGATTTCTTGTAAACAGGGAAAATCCTAGAGACTGGATAACATTGTGAGACCCAGATCATCCCATAGTACCTGAGATGCAAGAAGTATGTCATTTCTTTATGTTTCTGCATCAAGTCCTGCCTGGTCTCGACTTGTCCCCTCGGCAAGAATTCCCCACTGGTCACCTTGGAACACCTTCTCTTTCTGGGGATTGTGTTGAGATTCCAGGGCATAAGAAGCCCAAGAAAGGGGAGGTGAGGCCATTCTGGTCACCAGCCAATGAGCCCCTTGCCCGGGTTCCGTTGGAAGTTTCCTGGATGGCTGTGCTCCTTCTGTGCCCCGAGGCCGGCACCCTGGCAGCAAGGCCAAGCCCACGGGCACCCGGCCTCCATGGGGCTGTGCCGGCAGCTCTCTTCCCAGCTCAGCTCTCCCAGGACGCTGCATGCAGATGTCCTCCTCTCACTGAACCCTCAAAAGTGCATCCTGCCCCAGTCAAGGCAGGCCTGCTCTCGTCCCCTCATCTTTCTCTGGGGCCCAGAGTCTCTCCCACCCTGGCCCTCAGGGGTGACCAGGGAAGCACCCTTGGGCTATTCAGAAACAAGGCTGTTTCGGGTTGGGTGCCCTCAGAGGCCATCCTGACAAGCTTTATTCTTTTCAGAGATTCAAACCCTAAAACCTACTCTCCAGCCCACCCTGCAGGGAGTAAGGAAAGATCAAACTCTAAATAAATCTGGCCCACCTGGGGGCGGGGTGGGCATAGGTATGAAAATTCCTTTTATTCCCTAGACATTGTAACAAAGAGAGAAGAAGGAGCAAGGAGACTTTCAGTGGTGTGGAGGGTAACAGGTGTTCGGTACAGGCTTTCTCTCTCCCACAGCACCCCACCCTGTCCGCACTGTGGTTCCAGGGCCACGGTCCACGGCTGACACGAATGACACGAAGCCCCGCAGCCAGTCCCTGACAGTCACAGCAGTGGTAGGGGGCTGGCGCTAGTGTCCCCCTGTGGGGACTTCCTGGAGGAGGACGTGGATGGCGGTGCAAGTTGAATCCACTGAGAAGAAATGGCTCCATGCTTGGAGACCATTCGGAAGGACTGAGTGGCTCTGGGGCCACGGCCTTTGGGGACACAAAGTCAGGAGGGGAAAGACCGTCACCCACTCTCCAGGAGGCCCTCGCTTTGGCTCCATGGAGACAAGACAGGTGAGCACGGTCCCGTGGAAACAGACCGGGAAGACAGGAGGCTCCCGGCTCGTCACGCCGCCTGGAGGGATAGTGGTGACTGTAGCCACACTTCGTTCCCTGGCGTCTTCTGCTCCCTCCCCCACCCCAGCAGAGGCCGCATAAGGGCACAAAGTTAGATCATCAGCTTGGGATTTCCAACAGCCTCGGTCTGAGCGCAGGAAGATCTTTGAAAGAATGCAGATCAACCAAAGCCAGGTTTCCCTACCCTGTGGCTGGATCACTTTTGGGGGGATTGAGGGAAGAAGGGAGGGAGAGCACTTTGGCACTGTGGAGAGAGAAGGGTAAGCAGACCCCTCCCCAGGCTTGGCACCCAAGAGCACCTCCCATTCCCCCGGGGTCGGGCCCCAGGACAGCCCTTCACCCATCTGGGTGCCAGAGCTGAGGGGCAGAAAAGACCAGGCATGGGGTGTCTGGGCCCAGGGAGTTCGAGTGGCCCCAGAGGCACAGGAGCAGCCAGCTGGCTCTGGGTGCTGAAGGGGAGCTGTGGGCTGGAGGGCTGGAAGGTAAGGGGGAGAGACACGCATCGTGAGGTGGGAGGCAGGGCCGCGGGAGGGTCCTCCACGGACCAACGGGAGTGGTTCAGGAGCCAGACCAGCAGGGAATGAGGACATCACTGGGCTTGTGGGGAGATGACAGGGGCATGAACATTCTCAGCCACATGTAACCTCTCACAGCCCCACGTTGGGGCTAAACCAGCGCTGAGTTGGCTAAAAATGAGTTTCGGGGAAATGGGGACTCAAGACAGAAACCAGGTTCCCTTACGTTAGCTCAAGTCACATTTCTTCCTCACCTGCCTTTGGGACCTGAGGCATCTTCCTGCTACAGGAGAGTCTAGGATTCCTATCCCGAGATTTTTACAGCTCAATTTTTCTAGCAGAGAATTATTTCACTTTCAAAGCCACCTGCTTTTGGCCACTGAATTTTTGAAGAACGGGGAGATGTTACAGACACACACACACACACATTCCCCCCCCCAACATTATTTTCTTCAGAAAGGGGCACTGCACACTTGCTTACAGCATTTCAGAAAGTGTGACATTCTCATTTGACAATAAAAGTGCAAAAGCAGGAATGTTTGAAAATTATTTTCCTCTCCCCAATTATTCTTACAAGCCTTTCCATGGGTTTAGGGGTGTGAGGGGGTGGAGAATAATCTTCTATTCTACTGCCCTTTCTTATCTAGTGCAGCCCTGGTAAACACCAGCCAATAAGAGGAGAGGTAGAAATATAGATAGAAATATATATTTTATATAAAATTTATATATACATAAATATATATTTTATAAAATTTGTATATACATATATAAATATATATTTTATATAAAATTTATATATATAATCTATTTGTTACACAGAGAAAAATTTAATAATAATGTAGCTGACGTTTATTGCGCACTTCCTGTGGCTGGGCCCCCTGCTAACCCTTTGCAAAGCTGGCTTCCTGTAACCCTCCAGACAAGCCCACGAGGGCATGGCTGTGATGTTTGGCTGCGCGCTGCTCTGTCTCAGGCCTGAGTTAGGAGCTAAGGATGCTAAAAAGAATGACGTTGTCTGTGCCCTGCAGGATCTCGAAGTTTACCAAGCAGGGGTAAGCCCATCTCCCTGCCCCTGCCACATGTGCCAGAAAATCACTGCATGAACATTGTTCAAGGCTGTGAAGACAGAGAGAAAGGAGCATTTAATTCTGCCTGGCAGGAAGGCTTCCTGGAGGAGATGAATTGGTCTTTAAGGGACGAATAGGAGTGTGTCAGAGTGAACGGCTGTCAGCAAGATGGCCATGTTGTTTCGTACAAATCCACCATGACCCACTAACTGCTCACAGTTCTTAAGCCAGCCATTGGCTGTTGCCCCCAGACTTGGCTCTCTTGGTCCCTCTATGTGGGATGCTTACCCCCCCCCCTCGTCCTGCATAGCTTGGCTAAGTGCCAGCTGGGCTGTGCTGCTGTTTCCTGGTGGAAGGAAGAGCATCTTCTCACACCTTCTGTACCTCCAGCTGGGGAGGGCTGCTCATGGAGGGAAGGAGTGAATGAATGAATGAATGAATGCACAATTAGCCAACAGCAAGTGCCCCCCAAGAAACATAAGCCAGATCAAGGAGGCATTGGAGGCTGTTTACCCAGTCTCTTTTAAGTGTTTTTAGTTGCTCGAGACAGTTACTCTGTGCTGTAAATATACAGAAGGTTGCAGACGAAATCAAATGAACAAGCAAAGCTTGGCTCATTGCGATGGGCAGAAGTCACGGGCTGGGGGTCAGGAGGCCCACAGGCTACCTGTCCCTCCTCTTTCAGTTGGAGGACTCCGTAGCACATGCGAGGCACAGAATGAAAGCTCGGAGAGGCTTCTCGGTGCTGCAGGGGGCTCGGGTGCGGCCCTGGACAGCTGTCACTTGGGAGAAGGCACTGGCGCTGCACAGTCGTGGTGAGGTGGGCCTCCCACGTGTGTTCACGTCCATTCACATGGGGACTTGCACCTGCTTGCCACACGGGAGACCTCGGGTCGGCATCTCCAGCCCAGCCATCCTGGGCACCTCCACCTGGATGACCCCCAGGCTCTTCTAAGTCATGTCCTAAGTGACACCCATCATGTTTTCTCCAGCCCCTCTTCAAGCTTGCCCCCACCCCCTCCAGCTTGGTAGGCGACAGTCATGACACACGGCTGGGCACCTGGGCATCTGCACATGCCACCCCCCCATGTTCCTTTGAGCACTGAGCCCTCTCAGTTCTCTTGCCAAGCATCTCTCGTTCTTGCGGACTTGCTCTCCCTCACCTGGACCCGTCCAACAGCCTCCAGCTCCATTCCTCACTTCTAGTCCTCCCCTCCCCCTTCCCTCCTCCAGACCAGCCATCAGAATGCCGTTCCCACGTTCAGACCTCTCTGTGTTGCTCTCCAGTGACCCCCACTGTGCATCAGCGAATAGCCAGCAGGCATAAGGCACATGACGTCCGGGCTTGTCTCCTAATGGCCTCATCCCTGACAACCCCTACCCTCTATGCTGCCCAGGTCATGCCTGACGGTCAGTAGCTTCCTCCCCCTGCCCCAGCCTTGCGTCCTTCCAGGCCCAGGCCTAGAGCATAAGGGGGGATAAAGTGGATTCGGGATCAGGACTTCCCGAATTCCGATCTGAGCTCTGACACTAATTAGCTGTGTAACCCCAGGCCCAGAGAGGTTAACTCAGTTGCCTGGGGATGGGAGCTGCGTGGAGGAGGAAGAGGAGGGTGTAGGAGCATCGTCCTTGGAGCCGGACACCCCCGGGTTTGCATCCCAGCGTGGCCTCCTGGAGGAGAGCTACAGGAGAAGGGGACAGAGGTGTCCTGGAGGGGACACATGCCCTTCTCTGAAGAGAGGAGCGAGGGGGGTAACAGAGCAGACCTGGTCCTCCCCGAGTCCTTTGAGCCATAGGCCTGGTCAGCGAAGGGCAAGGAGGAAGCTTCAAGTTCGGTATACGATTGGAATTTTAAACTGGTCACAATATTAACAACGGAAATAATCTGAACATTCTAGAATCTTCTCAACCAGCCCTTCCAAGATGTGCTGCTCTCAGGCAAGGGACTTCGGCATTGCACCGTTGGGTGTGGTGTCCAGAGAAATGACATGCTTTCATCTTCACAGCCCCTCTTCAGGGACACTGGTTGAGAAGGCATTGCTGGTGGCCGGCCTGTGCTCTTCTGCCTTGGGTTGGCTTGGAGGGTCTGGTTCCTGGCCACCTCTGCGCACACAGACGCTTCCCCATTTGGGTCTGCTGCGGGGGTGCACTAGGGTCTGATGGCCCGAATTCTGGTCTAAACGGACATAGATGTCCAAAGTGAGCTGGCAGGTGTCTGCCTGTCACACATCCAGTGAAGGAACAGTGACTGGGTCTGCCCTGGCTTTGGGGTAGAACTTTTGGCTGTGTCGTGCACCCCCACACGCGTTCCTTGGGCCTGCTGTGTGGCTTCCCTGCCCACGCCTGACTGGACTGCCTGACTGCCTCAGGTTTGATGCCAAGAATAAGCAGGGATTGATTCTTCCTATCTGCCCACAGCACAAAGCTAGACTGTTAATTACAGCGTACACACTGCAGAGAGTGGGCATCAGAAAACGAAGGCCATCATATGAGAAAAATTCGATGAAAGATGCCCTGTACATCAGCAGAGGTGAAATGCCTCTTTCCATAGCTACGAGTTTTATCCAGCTGGTAATCCGCAGTTTAAAGAACTTTCTTAATTTAATAAAGAGGTGATTTTAAACTTAGCCCTGGAAAAGCCTCATACCTTCAGCACACGGTTTCGGTGAAATATCCCTCAACATGAAAATATAGACAGTTAGTTTTTTCTTCCCAAGTGCAACACGCGAGCCTCCCATTCCTGGTTTATTATGCTTTCTGTGTCTCTGCTCATTTTTCACCAGTATTGCATTAAGTATTGATATTGATTTCTTGTAAATGGGGCTGAAATAGATGGCCCACAGTTTTTTGTTATTGTTCGGTGGCACTTGTGTGTAATTTATTATGGCTGCAATGGACGCTGCCCCTCGCTGCCACGGCTTAAATTAAACGTGCCAGGCTCTGGCCTCTGCTCGTCACCTGCATTTCTCATTCGATATCAAAAATTATTATGTATAAAGTTTCCTTTTCTCTCCTCTCTCCCCCTCCCATAAAAACAATCACGATGCCCTTTGTGCTGTTTTGGAAGTTTGTGCTGGTAACTTCTATCATTAGTGGATAATAGAAAGTAGCAGGAAGGGGTCGATTTCTTCCAGCAGCTGGGTGTCGCTCAGTTGCTGAGAGGCGTGGAGGACGGGAGACCCGGATTCTGGGCCTGGTTTTGCTCCTGCCCAGTGAAGTGACCTTGGGCCAGTCTCCTTCTCTCTCGGTCTTATGGGGTGGGGAGCAAGGATGGTTCCGTCGGCACCTGTACAGTCTGCAGAATTGTGGTGACAAGAGCCATAGTCCCGGGGCTGGCAGCTCCGCACCCTTCGCGTGTGTGATGTGCTCAGCGCCCGGGCCTGAGCCGGTGGGGCTGGCGGGATGGCACCTCAGCGGTTCCTGGGGCATCTCCCGAAAGCAAGGCAATATGCATTTGTTCTGGGCATGAGCAGCTGTGGGGGGCCCATCCAAGGGGCGGTGCAGGTTCCATCTTGAGGCCAGAGAGCAGCCCTTCCAGAACGGGAGAGGGCAGGGCAAGGGTGAGGGAAAAGTGTCTGGCAAAAAAATAAAAAGATAATAGGCAAAGTTCTCTCTGTTTGTTGGAGCTGCTCGGCTGGGCCAGGCCAGAAAAGCGACATCAACCATCACAGAGAAGAACCATAACCACGGCCTTCCAGCGTGTTCTCCGTCTGCAGCTCCCTTCTGCCCTCGCCGCTAGGCCCCATCTCCTGTTCCAGGGACTTGGATGTGTTGAACTTCTAGCCTGGGTGTCTTGCACTGTGGTGGGTGCAGTTCTAGGGGGCCAGGGGTGAGAGGCTCCAGGAACTTGGGGGGCAGAAGCTGGCACCGTGTAACCTGCAGTGTGTGCCCGTGAGTGTGTGTGCGTAGCTGAGCGTGGGTGTCTTTATCCCCGAGGCATCCCACGCTAAAGATACGTTCAGGTTGCATCCTCTTAGATCTGATGTTTTTTTGCCCACGTGGTTTTCACTCCAAATGATTTCGCATGAGGTGTGAAGGATTCTAGCGAAGGAGACTTGCCAAGTGCCTTACATGAGATGCCGGCCGCCTCCGCATCCTCGGCTTTTTAAGGAACCGAGTTAGACTTTTCTGCATTCAGCCAGGGGCAAAACAGCGGCTATTAATTAGACTTTCATTTCGATTGATAATGGGACCCACAGGCCTTCCGCTGAAGTGGACGCGCACCTTTTGTGGTGCGTCGATCTCGGCTCTGCTCTTGTGAATTAAGTCTGATGGCGGTGTGAAGGGCCCCTCTTGAGCTTCTCTCTCAGATCTGATGACTCCCTTTCTCTCTCTGACCACTTAAATAGGTCTGCCGGCTTCTTTCTTCCCATCCGACGCCTTTTTTGAAGCCTCTGCTTTTTCTGAACTTGGGGCCTCACAACCAATCTGCAACATTTCCCCAACACGTGAGGCCAAGGCCCTTCACCATTCTGACCAGTCCTTCCTTCCTTCCTTCCTTCCTTCCTTCCTTCCTTCCTTCCTTCCTTCATTCCTTCCCTCCCTCCCACCCTCCTTCCCTCCCTCCTTCCTTCCCTCCCTCCTTCCTTCCCTCCTTATTTCCTTCCTTCCCAGACACAGTGTATCAAGAGAAGAGTACACAGTTTGGAAGCAGACCTAATTCCCTGGTGTGCTGGAAGGGGACTGTACTAGTTTGCAAAAGCTAACTTAAATCTTCAGGAATTTTGCCAGCTGGTTTTATTTATTTATTTATTTATTTATTTATTTTTTAAAGATTTTTTAATTTATTCAACAGAGATAGAGACAGCCAGCGAGAGAGGGAACACAAGCAGGGGGGAGTGGGAGAGGAAGAAGCAGGCTCATAGCAGAGGAGCCTGATGTGGGGCTTGATCCCATAACTCCGGGATCACGCCCTGAGCCGAAGGCAGACGCTCAACCGCTGTGCCACCCAGGCGGCCCTGCCAGCTGGTTTTAAACCTATAGTCCTATAACCTGGTGCCTGCCTGCACTTCCAGCTGCTACCCCAACCACAAACTCTGAGCCCAATCAGCTTGACCTCTCCTCTCCTGTTGAAGAGCCTTGGCTCCCCGTGCTCCCTACCTAGAACTCCCTGCCACCCCTCTTCTTGGGACCCAGTTCCCAGGATAGTGGCTCTCTGGAGCTTTCTCAGTCACTCCCAGGCACCCCGATCAATCCCAAGGCCCCCATATCCTTTACAGGGAATCCTAAGTCTTTCCAGGGACCTGCCAGGCCATGTGTGATCTGACCCCTTGTGTTAATCATGTTTTTTTGGTTTTCCATATTTGATGATGCTTTGACATCTTGAGGATCTTGCTGGAGACTGTACCTCGCACAGGGTAGCTAATTCTTAGAGCTGGCAAACAATTTGCCTGCAAGCCACCAGTTCCAAACTCACTTCCCAGCCATACCTGACTGACACACTACCACATCGCACCAGTATTTCCCCTGCTCTAAGTCACCTCAGGGCCAGGTACAGACAACTAGATACCCCCCCTATTGCCCAGAACCAGCAGAAATTATTCAAACTAGCCAGTCCCAAGCTGTTTACCCCGTCCTGCCTTACCTTTGCCTGGCAACCACAGTAAAGCCTTATGCCTGTGCTAAGCCTCCACTCCTTCCCCTGTGGCCCTGTGTGGCGTGGCCTGCCCCCTCTTCTGGGGAGTGTAAGTAATAAACACTTCTTCCAGTGGCACTGACCTCCCCATGTTTTCACTCAGTCACCTCCATAAATTAAATCTGGGTACCACCATGAAACCCACGTTCCTCTCCAGCCTCAGACCCCACCCTATCTCCCTGGTCACTTCAGTTCATTGCGTTGGCCCCCTTGCTGCTCCACCATCAGGCTGAACATGGGCCCACCTCCGGGCCTTTGCACTCGCTCTTCTGTCTGCCAGCACCATGAACTCAGGGACCACGTCTGTTTAGTTGTCTGCTGCCTTCTTAGGGCCTAGAACAGTGTCTGGGATATAATGCGGGCTCAAGGAGTATTTGGGGCCTCCCCTGTGGACCCAGAACACCTTACCTGCACCTCTAAGTCCATGCAAATCACACTGCCCACAGCTGTTACCTGTTGGTCTCACCCGCCGGAGTCAGGCACTGGGCTCCTTTGTCTTGGCGTGTCCGCAACACGGCATCATGCAGGGAGAGACAGCTCCACACAAGTCTGTGGGCTTGTGCTGGGCCTCTTGCTTGTGTTGGGACTCAGAGGAGGGAGAGAACATTTGCAAATGCGGGAATAGGGAACTTACACAGAGGAGTGGAAAGGAAAAGCTTGGAGTTCCAGGCAATGGGTGTGCTGGGCACGCAGGGCATCATGACCAAAGCTGCTGAGGGAGGCGAGTGCTCTGCTCTGACCGGCCTCTGCCACCCCTCCAGCTTCTGCTGCTGATACAGCTCCTTGAATGCGCATGTTCCCTTCTGCCTCAGGGCCTTTGCGCCTGCGGTCTCCTTTCATGGAACACTCTTCTGGCTCCAACATCCACCCCCAGCAGCCTTAACCTCTTCACTTGTCCTTCTGCTCTCAGATCAAAGGTCAGAGCCGTCTGCCCAGCCGTCCTTGAGCCCATCACTTCCTTCTGCCACCTACTCCCACGACTGTGCTTTTCCTTTATTGTTTCTCATGTGCTACAATCGGAGGTGTGTATTTTTGTCAGGACTTGAGTCAATTGCTTTTCCTCTCTGGATGGAAAGTGCAGGGAGAGCAGGGCCCATGCCTGATTGGCTCACAATGGATCTTCAGATCCTTGCATGTGCCTAGCATGCGGTGGGCACTTAACACGCCCACATGGACTGAGTTTGGTCCAGCTCGGGAGTTGCATGCATGACTTGGGTGTTACAGGGGACCAGATAGACACGGCCCCTTTGCCTCAGGACGAAACTCTGGTTTCTCATCAGTGGAAACAATAGCCTATTTCTTCTCTTGTAACTTTGGCTCACAGAATATTAGAACTGGAAGAAACCAGAGAGAAAGAAGGCCCACGGACAGGCCAGGATAAAGGTTTAGGACGTTAGTTCAGGAGCCCTTAGACATTTGCTCTGCTGCTCTGGTGAAAAGCATACAAGTGAATAGTTCGTCCTGCACTCTCACCTACTTCTTTTGTACATTTCTCGGTCTGGAGTTGAGTGGTAAGTCATGGCCGAGGAAACGCAGGCCAAAGGAAGTCTCCTGTCTCTTCCTTCTGGTTTGTACAGATTTCTGGAAAGGCAGGGAACTGGTCCATGATCTCGGCAGGATGCCAGGGAGTGCAAAGCCTCTTGGAGGGATCTCCAAGCATGGCCGGCATGCGGATGGTCACCAGCAACTGGTTGGAGGCGATACTGGTGTTTGAACCCATCGGCGTCTGTGGGGTAGCACAACAGACCGCAGACCACCCCGTGCAGAATCTTCTACCCGCACCACGGTGGTCTGTCACCTTTCACTCTAGAGGGTCGACAGGCCCTTCATCATCTGCTGCCTCTGGTGACCTGACAGGAACAATGACACCACCGTGGTCGTCGTCCCTCAGGGACGGGGCATCACAGTGTGCCAGGCTGTGTGCGAGGGCCCAGGTGGAGAGATGGGCATGCACGGATGGCTCGAGGGAGTCAGGGTACAGCAGGGGTAAGGAGCCCTGGGGCCATGTCTGGTTGCAAGTGTTGGCCCCGTGATTTGCTAGTTTTGTGACCTTGTATAAGTTGTGTAACGTTGCGATGCCTCAGGCCCCTTACATATAGGTGGGAATGATAATAATATCCACATGAAAGATTGTGGTGAGGATTAAATGAGCTATACACACAAAGCCCTTAGCAGAATGTTTGGCCAGAGTAAGTGTTCAATAAATGTTTGTTTCTGTTATTAATGCTGACGGCCCTCTCTGCGACCCTATGTGGTAGCTGTAATTCCCCAAACTTTCCAGGAAACTGAAGTCTAGAGAGGGTTGGTAACCTGACCATGGGCTCAGTGCCTGGAGGTGGTGTGGCTGGGATGAAAGTGGGCTCACTTTTTGGCTCACACCAGATAGGGCTCCCCATCTTTTGCGTACCTCCACCATCCCCTTTTGTGGAAGGAAGACCAAACAGTTTGCAAAGTACCGTTGGACAACATGATGTTGAACATTTTTGTGCACGTCTCCCAGTGCCCACATACGAGAGCTTCTCTAGGGAATGTGCATAGGAGTATGAGTGTTGGGTCGTTGACAGGATGTCCAAACCAGAACACTTGAGCCAAAGGAGCTGTTGTTAGTATGTGTGTGGGAAAACAGACATGTATTTGCTTGGGACAATCCTAGTTTACCATGTATTGTGTTTTTAGCAAAATCTTTAATGAAATACACAGGATGTTAGAAAACTTTTTAACCCAAATACATTCCCCTCACCCCACTTCTAATTTACATGCTGAGGTTTTCCAGTATTTTAGTTCAGTATTTTGTTATAATAGGAATTTGTTTAGATTTTCCTGTGTATTTTCCATCATATTCGCTCACTGTTCCTTCTTACAGCATAGCCACACCTTCCGTTATCTGCGCTTTCCCCTCACGAATGTGTCTTAGTTGATCCTTAGCAGAGGAAGATGCTCCCTCAGATTTGTTGGTGGTGAGCCTCTTTTTAAATTTTTATTTTGGGTTATAAAATTGTACGAAATTGCTTTGTATTTCAAACTATGTTGTTGAAAAATAGTTTTGTTGGGTACAGATCTTAGGTTGACAGGCATTTTCTATCAGCACTGAAAGGAGATGATTCCGTGTGGTCTCCTGATTTCTACTGTCATCATTGAGAGGTCTGCTGTCAGTCTAATTGTCTCTCTGCAGGTGGTCTGCCTTTTGTCTCTGGCTGCTTCTATTGTCTTCCCTTTGTCTTTGATGCTCTGCAGCGTCAAGATCTTATATCTAGGTCCATCTGTCTACATTTCAAATCTTCTTGGATCGATACTTCTGAATCTGTGGATTCAAGTCTTTTGTCAGTTTGGAAAATTTCTCCACTATTTCCTCTGAAGAAATTCCCTTTTCTGTTTTGTGTATTCTTCCCTTTTGGGATTTTGATTAGCTGTGATTTAGAACTTGTAGTTGTGGCCTTCATGAATCTTAACCTTTCCTTCACTTTTTCGGTCTCCTTGCCTCTTGCAATATGGGTACACGATTTTTTTCAGTTCTGTCTTCCAGTTCACTGATCTGTCTTCGTTGTGTCTCTTTTGTTGTTTAGCCCACCCATTGTATTTCTGATTTCAGCGATAATTTCATTCCTTGGGTTCTACTGGGTTATTTTTCAGATATACCTCGTTATTTTGATGGTCTTTTGTTACTTGTTTATTTTGGTAATTCTAATATCATGTTTCTCTTAAACAGCCAATGAATAGTTGTGTCATATCGGATAATTCCAATGTCTGAAGCATTGGCCGTCTAAGTTTATTGTTCGCTGTGTCTACTAACTGTAAATCATGATGACTTGTTTACTTACGTGTTTGGTGAGCTCTTATTTGCATGCTCTTAATTGGTAGGACTCCTGTGGATCTGAATAGGAGAGGTTTTCCTCCAGAAAGGTTATGATTTAGCTTTCTTTCTGGTTGCTCGGAAGGGCTACAAATGTGGGGTCACTTTCAGCCTCAGTATGTCGCCAGCAGAGCTGATGTTGGCATTTGTGCTCAGTGTAACCCCGTCTTATTTGCTTCTTACAGGGTATGTTTAGCTCAGGTTTACTTATTTATTTATTTTTTTTGAGAGGGGGCAAGAAGATCCTTGGACATTGGCCTTCCTTCTCTACGTCTCTCAAGGAAACAAAGGCAGCAGGCCAGTCCTTTGGGTACTAGTGTCTTCTCTATTGCTGGAACAGAAGTCCAAATCCATATTTTTTTGTAGTTGAAGTGTTCATATCTATAGAATGGGTGGGATGACATTGGCTCCTTCTGGAGACTATTTAGAAGATAAGGTAATTATCTGAAAGAACTTCTACTTGCAAAAGCAGTGGCTATGATGACACCTAGTCTGTTGCCCCACCCCACTGCTCTGAGGCCGACTGAGCCACTTTTTCTGAGGTTTCGGTTGGGTCAGATCCCAGGAAGTCTCATACAGCCTTCACCTTCCCACAACTGACCTAACCTATTTCCGCTTGATCCTGTCTCCGTGGACCCCAACTCTTGGCTTTGTGACTATGGAGTCTCACTTTGTCTTTGCTTCCTTCTGTCCCTTGCCCTCAGCCTTTCTTATGCTGGTGTTTGGACCTCAAGTCTCCCAATCTCTGCTTCGATCAATCTCTACATTTTCATCCCCTCTTGTTATATTGTCCAGAGCTCCCCGCCTGAGCCAGTGCTCACCTCTTCCTCTCTGTCAGTGCCTGGGGCAGCCAATTCCAGGGCAGAGCCTCATACAGGGAGAACAGAAATTTGACATGATAGTATTGCTTTTGTGCTTAATTCCTATGGTAGGCAGTTCATTTGGAAATCACACTGAAGTCTTTTTGAGGGTTGATAAGTTGGAGGAACAGTTTATTTTATATTCCAACATCTGCTTTTATTTGTAAGTCACTCCGACTTCCCTTCCCCCACTCCATTCCAACTCTCATTCTTCTCCTTGGTAGAAATGATTAAAACTGGTTGGGGTATGGCCATGAGATCCAGAAGAAAGATCTCAAATTTTAGAGCATGAGAGACCTGCATTTAGGAGCAAAAATGTTTCTAAATCCAGAAGTAAAGGTCTTAAAAATCTGTCTGCATCAGAAACAAGGGAGTAAATCTTAATGACTTTGGGCTAGGCATGGTTTCTTAGATAAAGCACAAGCAACAAAAGGGAAAAACAGACGGATTGCCTCATGAAAATTAAAAACTTTTGTGCTGAAAATGATACCAGCAAAGAAGTGAAAAGACAACCCACAGCATGGGAAAAATATTTGCAAATCATACCTCTGATAAGGGCCTTGTATCCAAAATATATGAAAACGTCCTACAACTCAATAAGAAGGAGATAAATAGCCCGATTTAAAAATGGACTAAGTATGTGAATAAACATTTCTCCAAAGAAGATCAACAGCCAAGAAGCACATTGGAATGATGCTAAAAATCATTAGTCATTAAAGAGAAAGGAATCAAAGCCACAATAAAATAACAGTTCCTACCCATAAGAGGGCTGGAACCAGAAAGACAGACACTGATCAGAGTTGATGACGATGTGGAGATGTTACAATCCTCACGTAGCGTCGCTGGGAACGTAGACGGTGCAGCTACTTTGGAAAACAGTCTGGCAGTTTCTCAACAAAGTTAAACATGGAGTTATCTCACGACCCTGTAATTCCACTCCTAGGTTAATATCCAAGAAAGGGAAACATACATCCTTACAGAAACGTACACGTCCATGTTTCAGAGCAGCACTGTTCATAAAAGCCAAGAAATAGAAACAGCCCCAACACCCATCAGCTAATGCATGGAGAAATAAAATGTGGGCTGTCCATACAATGGGATAGGATTTGGCGGATTAATAGGAATGAAGCGCCGACACGTGCTACAACATGGATGAACCGTGAGGACATTAAGCGTAGGGAAGGAGCCGTCGTAAAGGCCACAGGTTGTGTGATTTTTGTTCCAGAGCAGGCAGGTCCACAGAGACCGGCAGCAGATTGGGGGTAGGGGCGGGGGTGCTGGGTGGGGGCAATAGAGAGTCACGGCAATGGGTATGGAGTTTCTTTTGGGGTGATGAAAATGTTCTCAACGTAAACCATGGAGGTGGCTACAGATTCTATACTGAAAACAACTGGATTGTGTGAATTATTAGGTATGTTGATTATATCTTGATAAAGCTGTTTTTTAAAAAAGTCCGCACATTCTTTCCTCTGCCTAGAAATCTTCTTAAATCATATTACCAAAATGTTCCAATAAAATTAGGGTTGGCAGATTCAGCAAACAAAAAATATGCGAAGCCCAGTCGCATTTGAATTTTTGATAAATAAGGGATTCCTTTTAGTGTAAGTATGTCCCAAATATGGCATGAGACAAACTTATAATGAAAAATTTATATTTATTTGAAACTCAGATTTAACGGGGCAACTGTGTTTTATCTGGTTATCCTAATTAAAATATAACACAAGCCAAAGCCTTTGAATATATAGCCATCCCATTCTCAAAACCACCATCTAGGGACACCTCGGTGGCTCAGTCAGTTAAGCATCTGCCTTTGGCTCAGGTTGTGATCTCAGGGTTCTGGGATCGAGCCCCACATCAGGCTTCCGCTCAGCAGAAAGTCTGCTTTTCCCTCTCTCTCTGACCCCCCTTCCCACTTGTGCTCTCTCTCTCTCTGTATCAAATAATAAAAAAAGAGCTTCTGGGGCGCCTGGGTGGCACAGCGGTTAAGCGTCTGCCTTCGGCTCAGGGCGTGATCCCAGCGTTATGGGATCGAGCCACATCGGGCTCTTCTGCTATGAGCCTGCTTCTTCCTCTCCCACTCCCCCTGCTTGTGTTCCCTCTCTCGCTGGCTGTCTCTATCTCTGTCAAATAAATAAATAAAATCTTTAAAAAAAAAAAAAAAGAGCTTCAAAACCACCATCTATCCATATACATCCCACAAACCTATTGTTTTCATTTTACTGAGAAGGAACCAGAGATCTCACAGATGACGGGCTCCTCCATGTGGCCCCATGGCAGTTCCAGGATCCAAACCCAGGTGAGTTGGACTTCCACAGCCAGTGTCCTCTACTCAGAGAGGTGGGCACTGGGCTACCTTGTGGTAGCTGATGGCAAGAAAGCTGGCTCTCCCCTTGTAAGAGAAGGGAGAAGGGGACCTTCAGTCCCTGTCTCGTTCCTGGCAGGGGCTCCGTGGCCCGGCTGCTGAGGGTGCTGGCAAACCAGAACAGTGAGTTCCTGATAGAATGTTCTCTTCTGGAAGGAGATAACAGGATAATAGGTGTCTTACTTGCTTCCTGTAAAATGGTGAGTGACAAGGAGTCACTTGAGATGAGGGTAATTCAGAACAAGTTAAGCTAATACCTGTGCTCCATGGAGATCAATTTTGAATTTGAGGAGAGAAGAGAGGACAATCCCGATCGAACGTAGAATGCGGAGTTTCCTATGTAACCTCAACACATCAGGCGCTGTGGGAGGGGGTCTTCGTGTGCTGGGCGGAGAGAGAGGAGAAGGCTTCTGGAACCAGGCATGGGGCTGAGGGGCCGATGCTCTTTCCGCCCTGAATTCCTTTGGTCTTCGCACAGAGAACCCGGATGCATAAATGATGTTTCAAGAGTGTTCAGCGTTCTTGAGTGAGGTGCACAGGCACAGACTAAACTGGCAACTGGGGAGATAGGGACATATTTCTCTCCCTCTCTCCCGCTATCAGAACGTGTTATTATTGCCTGCGTAGTTGGGCCAGTGGGGAATGCCACCTAGCTAGTTTCACTCTGGTGTTTTCTATGGTATAGCCACAAATAGTGGTCCCTGAGCGAGCATCAGACTGTGTCTGAATCATCTAGGGAAGATTCTAGAGTATAGATTCCTGGGTCCCATCCCTGCAGATTCTGATTTGGTAGAATCCTGTCTTGGCATCCAGGAATCTGTGATTCTTAACAAGCCCAGATTGGAAATAAAGGTGAAATATTAAGATGCTCTACAGCACGATTTAAAAGTTTGCCTTAGATAAGGTTTGGGTGCAAGTGATCTTTGTTTTTTTTTTCTACAAAGAGACCCTGCCTTTTTATTTATTTATTTATTTTTTGCCATGGATCTGTTCATGAAGGAAATAATTTTTCAGTTGCTCAATCATGCTATAAATACTTAGGACAAATGACATATTATTTATTTATTTATTATTTTTTAAAAAGATTATTGATTTGAGAGAGAGAGAGAGCGAGTGTGTGCACATGAGTGGGGAGGAGGGGAGCAGCAGAGGGAGAGGGAGAAGCAGACTCTTCGCTGAGCAGGGAGCCCAACGCGGGGCTCAATCCTAGGATCCCAAGACCAGGACCTGAGCCGGAGATAGACACTTAACCGACTGCGCCACGAGGCGCCCTGACAAATGACTTTTTAAACAAGTCTCATGGCAGAACTTTTTGTGAGGCGTTGAGCCCACTTGTCGTCTGCAGACCGGCCCCCAGAAGCGAATGTGATGGAGCGGGAAGAGGGGTGCCTGGGGCTCGGTGGCTGGGTTCAGGGTGCAGCCCTTTCAGTCCTGGGCTGGATGCACTTGGGCTCATCGCTTGCCTGTGGGGACTCAGGCTTCTGAAGAGGTGGAGGGGTGGGGATGGAGGGGGCCAGCAGAGGGAGTGAAGGGTGGGTCATGCTGGGTCTCGAAAACCTCTTTTCAGCTTCTATACTCCCTTCTAGAATCCTATGGCATTTCAGGTTTTTTTCCCTTATTATAGTTACATAATTTATCTTATTCTATTTTAGTTTTTGCAGAGTAGGCCATTACTGTGTTCTGGAGCCAAATAGCCATCCCCTACTCCCCACTCCAGCCCCATTTATAATGAGGTGTCATGCTGGACTCAGGCTGTTCTTGGCTCCCGCCCGAAAGCTCTAGGTCAGCCCTCTGCTCCCTTCTGCCTTTGGCTGCAAAGACACAGCCCTGCATGCACATTTTCCACAGTCTCCTCCAGGTAATCTGTTTTATTGCATCATTCCTGGGGTACTTCCCATTCTCCAGCACTCCTGGGACTGTTCCTGGAAACACTGGAGAAGTACTCTCACCCCAAAGTGCTAAGATCTTCAGTTAACAAGAAATGCATGATCAATACATACACCAGACCTCCAGCTGGGTCTGTGGTAGTCCAGCTTCCAGAATTTCAGGGTGACCTTAGTCGACAAAATAGATTCTCTTGCCTGTAGCCATTGTTTCTGTTTTTGTTTTGTTTTTGTTTTTTGCTTGTTTGTTTGTTTCCCCTGAGCAGAGGTTTGCTCCTTGGTTTCCTCTCAGTGGCTCACGACTCCGATGTCCATGTGGGCTCTTGGAGGCGGTCAGAGGAGCCTGCACGGGGGGGCCTCACGAGAGCAGCCCTTCCTTGGTGCTGTCTGTCCGGACTTCTGTCCAGCAGTGTGGGCTGCTCTCTGCACAGTGTCTGTTCCTACTTTAGACTATTTTTTGTATTTTTTTTTTATTATGTTATGTTAGTCACCATACAGTACATCCCTAGTTTTTGATGTGGCGTTCCATGATTCATTGTTTGCCTATAACACGCAGTGCTCCATGCAATATGTGCCCGAGGCCCACACAGGATGGCCCACACCCTCTCTAATGTCACCAGAGGGAGAAAAACTGCATGTTCTGGGCTGTCCTCTTGTCTCTCTTCTTTTTGCCCTACGGCTTCTGGCTGGCTGGAGTCACATGCCGGGCCCGTGGATCTGCCTTATTTGATTATTACATCCACGTATAGCCTTGTTAGACTTGTAAGTCTTAAGAGTTCCGGATTCCTCAGAAATTGACCAGCACCATGTTCAAGAAAAATATTGAACTTGGATCTAAAGCACACTTAAAAAGCAGTTCTGTCTGATTTCTCATTTTATTATCATTGTTATAACGAAATGATGTGCCTGCCGCCTGCCTCCGTGAGCCTGGCTGGTCTGGGTAGCAGTGGGACCTGCAGTCAAGGTCAGAAACAGAGTGTGGTTGGAGGGAGGCAGCCAGGCACTAACGTCAGTGTCCTCCCAGGTGCAATTGGAACGTGATGATCCATCTCCTTTTGAACACCCCCATCCTGAATTCCTGGGTCCTCACTATCTCTCGTCATAGAATCCATTCTGATGGCTCAGAAACTGCAGACACACACATTAGTAATCCATTTGATCCAAAGTCAAGATTATGACTATGAAAATCACTGCACTGCTTTTAGCGGAAGGGAAACGGCCGGCTGAGATGACGGAGTTGTCCTCAGGGGCCGGCTTCACTCCAGAGCAGAAGCCCAGGCGGGCTTTAGCAGGCGCAGCCAGCCGTCTGAATCTAATCCATGTCAGAGGTCCACGAAGGGGTGCATTTGCACTTAAATTTTACCCAGGGCCCTGGAAAAAAGATTGCAGATTGTAGGTACAATTGGTTTAGCTACCATCCAAGCAAACCCTGTGCAAATTTAGCTCATGGCGTAAGAGGCACCAGATGTAGCCAGATGTCAGGATGCCGCGCACGGAGTAAGCAGACGAGGGAGTTGGCG
The DNA here is from genome assembly GCF_002007445.2 of Ailuropoda melanoleuca. Lineage (NCBI taxonomy): Eukaryota > Metazoa > Chordata > Mammalia > Carnivora > Ursidae > Ailuropoda > Ailuropoda melanoleuca. Next base: position 121,377,768 of record NC_048223.1, read on the forward strand.
TTTACCTGATCTACTGCTGCTACACACCTTTGCCTTGCAGGCGAAAATCCACTTTCTTTGATTAGTTACTCAGCCTATGGAGGGTGAGTCTCAACTTGCTGCTGGCGGAAGTATGGGAATTCCACGGATTATCCCTCTGCAGCAGGGGTTGGCACAAACAGGTGTTTATGATTCCCTCTCTATAAAGGGAATCCAAATAAAACAGCCACTACCATAAATATTTAAGTATGGTGGGTAACTGCACTTAAATTTATGTGATTTCAGCTCTGCCATTTAGAGGAAGAGGGAGGAAGGGGTGGAGGCAGGGAGATGGAGGACGTCTGCCTCCATCTCAAAGGCAGGTTTGCCGTGGAGCACATCTGAGCGGGGCACGTGATTCTTGTGTGTCCTCACGGTTCCCTGTCTAGGTATTGAGCTTTCTGCCTTTCTTAGCCGGGGCGTCTCGCCGTGGGGAGATTCCATGGTTTGAAGATATTCCTACAACATGGCTTCTCAATGCAAGCCAATTCTGTGTCCAGCTCAGTTGAAGAAACTCATTATCATTCAACTGAACCGAAGAAACTGCTTTCTTCTAACACTTGAGGAAAGTCTGGCAGGGCTGAGCTCTGGGAGGCAGAATGGTGGTGTCTACCAGGTGATTCCTAATGGACTTTCTATGAGTGTCTTTGGTTCTAGGCGATCGCAGCCTGGCACAGCCCTTTACAACCTGACCCTGGGCAAGATACCTTCCAGTGTAGTCCTTTGCTTCTCACAAGCTGTCCTCCCAGAGTAAAAGCTTTATATGTCGTTTCAGACTCCAGCATCCCCTTGAGGGAGGTAGGATGGGCATTGATTTTTGCCCCCTTTTACAGATGAAGAAATGTCGCTTCAGTTTACCTGCTCAGTAGCACACGGCTAATGACTCAGCCGGGCTCAGGGCTCTGCGAGTTCTCAAACCTCTCTTCCCACTTTGGGGTGTCTCCCCAGGGTGCTGAGTCTGAGATTCTTCTCTAGGCCGCTGGGAAAGTGCCTCCCGCCAAAGCTGATTCATCCATGTCCTGCCCCCTTTCCTGTGCTCTGTGCGCCTCATGCTTTCCTCGGAACTGACCCGTGACAGTAATAACCATCCTGTCTTTGTTGAGAACTTATGATGGTCCAGACAGTGTGCTAATCGCTTCACATATTTTATCTCATTTACTTTTCAGAGAACCTTATTGATAGCTACTGTGACTATGCCGGCTTTACAGAAAGGAAACAGGCTCAGAGGAGTACGTTGTCTATAGGCACTGTGGCTAAGATTTACCATATTTGTTTCCTACAGCTGCATAACAAGCGATCACAAACTAGGCAGGCTTAAAACAACGACAGTGTGTTCTCTCACAGTTCTGGAGACAAGACGTCTGAAGTCAAGGCATTGGCAGGGCCATGCTCTCTCTGAGGGCACCAGAGGAAAATCCTTCCTCACGTCTCCCTGGCCTGTGGCGGTTGCCAGCAGTCCTTGGCCTTCTTTGGGTTATGGCAGAGCAACTTCATCTCTGCCTCTGTCATCACGTAGCTGCCTTTGCTCTGAGTCTCTTCTCCTTTACTTTTAAGGATACCAGTCATATTAGGTGAAGGGCCCACCTGAACCCAGTATATTGTCATTACATTTACCTGATTATATCTGTAATTGCCCTGTTTGCAAGTGAGGTCACTTCTGGGGTTCTGGAAAGGATATGAATTTTAAGGGGACACTGTTTAATCCAGTGCACTCTACAGTCCTGTTTCTTCCTTCTGGACACGCAGGAAGACCATACATTCTGGTCTCCATTGCAGTTAGGTTGGGGCCATACACCTGGGTTCTGGCCAATAGCCGGTGGGCCAGAAGGTGTTTATCCCTTCCAGGCTTAGTCATAAAACGTCTGTGCAATCAAACAAATCCAATGCCTGATCTGACTCAACTGTAGCCCAAGGCGGCCCCAGACTGGCCCAGTGACAACACAGGGAACAAACCCTGCCCACGACAGGCAGAGAAAGCCATTGCAGATGACTGGACTGAGGGCCGAAGCAGCTCAGCCACAACAGGGAACACTCATCACACATAGGAGTCACTTCTGAAGCATCAGGTTCCAGCCAACAGGGGACACTGCCCTGCAGGACACCATAGGACCTTGTCTTCATAAGGCCACTACTTTCAAGAGTGGGAGATGTAGCTGACTTTCCTAACATGTAAAAACAGACACAGCGTTAGAAGAATACATCCTAAAATGAAGAACAAGACAAAATCACCGCAAGAGACCTAAATGAAATGGAGATAAGTAAAATGCTTGCTAGAGAATTTGAAGTCATGGTCATAAAGATACTCGCTGGACTTGAGAAAAGAGTAGAGGACGTCCGTGAGATCCTTAACAAAGAGTAAACATAAAAAAGAAGCAGTCATGGGGCGCCTGGGTGGCACAGCGGTTAAGCGTCTGCCTTCGGCTTAGGGCGTGATCCTGGCATTCTGGGATCGAGCCCCACATCAGGCTCTTCCGCTGGGAGCCTGCTTCTTCCTCTCCCCACTCCCCCTGCTTGTGTTCCCTCTCTCGCTGGCTGTCTCTCTCTCTGTTGAATAAATAAATAAATAAAATCTTAAAAAAAAAAAAAGCAGTCAGAGATGAGGAACTCAATAACTGAAATTTAAAATACACTAAAAAAAGAAATTTAAAATATACTAGAGAGAATAAACAGTAGACTAGAGGACGCAGAAGAATGGATCAGCGGCTTGGAGGACGGAGCGATGAAAAGAAGTCAAGCTGAACAGGAGAAAAAATATAAGAAAAATGAAAATAGACTTAGGGCTCAGCAGCACCATCAGGTGCAATGGCATTCACTTACAGGGGTCCTAGCAGGAGAGGAGAGAGAAAGGGGGGGGGAGAAAATTTATTTGAAGAAATAATAGCTGAAAACTTCCCAAATCCTGGGAAGGAAACAGAAATCCAGATCCAGGAGGCACAGAGATCCCCCAACAAAATCAACCCAGGGAGGTCCACACCCAAGACACATAGTAATTCAAACGGCAAAAAAGGAGTGATCAATAGAGAATTTTAAAAGCAATAGGAGAAAAGGAAACTGTTACATACAAGAAAACCCCAAAAGGCTATCCGCTGAGTTTTCAGCAAACCTTTGTAGGCCACGAGAGAATGGCATGATATATTCAAAGGGCTGAAAGGAAAAAAAATAAAACAAACCGGCAACCAAGAATACTCTATCCAGCAAGGCTATCATTCAAAATAGAGAGATAAGAGCTTCTCAGACAAACAAAAACTAAAGGAGTTCAGGATCACTAAACCAGCCCTGCAAGAAATATTAAAGGGGATTCTTGAAGTGGAAAGGAAAGATCATAAGTGACAGTATGAAAAGTAAAAAACACAAAAGCAGTAAAATAAAGATTTCTATAAAAATCAGTGAAGGGATTCACAAAATAAAAGGATGACATCATAGACCTAAAACATGGGTGGGAGGGAGAGGAATAAAGAATGGATTTAAACTTGAGTGACCATCAATATATTATGGACTTCCATATGCGTGATGTTATATATAAAACTAATAGTAATCACAAATAAAAAACTAGTAACAGATATGCAAAAAATAAAGAAAAAGAAATATGAGTATATCACTAAAGAAAGCCAGCAAATCATAGAGAAGAGAGCAGGAGAAGAAAGGAATGGAGAAGAACTCCAAAAACAACCATAAAACAAGTAACAAATGGCAATAAGTACATACTTATCAATAATTACTTTGAATGTACATGGACTGAATGCTCCAATTAAAAGACATAGAGTGATGGAATGGATAAAAGAGCGAGACCCATCTATATTCTGCCCACAAGAGACTAATTTCAGACCTAAAGACATGTGCAGGTTGACAATGAAGGGGTCGAAAAGCATTTACCATGGAAATGTAAGTGAAAAAAAAGCTAGGGTAGCAATAATTATATCAGACAAAATAGACTTGAAAACAAAGACTATAATGAGAGAGAAAGGACACTATACAATTATTTTTTTTAAAGATTTTTATTTATTTATTTGAGAGTATGAGCAGGGGAGAGGGGCTGAGGGAGAGGGAGAAGCAGACTCCCCACTGAGCAGGGAGCCCGATGCAGGCCTTGATCCCAGGACCCCAAGATTGTGACCTGAGCCGAAAGCAGACGCTTAACTGACTGAGCCACCCAGGTGCCCCTGGACACTATATAATTACAAAGGGAACAATCCAGCAAGAAAATATAACAATTGTAAATATTTATGCACACAGCACGGGAGCAGCCAAATACATAAAGCAGCTAATAACAAACATAAAGGAACTAATCGATAGTAATACAAAAATAATAGAGAATTTTAACACCACCCTTGCCGTTTTAATTACTATGTGTCTTGGGTGTGGACCTCACCCCCTGGTGGCAAGGGTGGTTCAATATTCACAAATCAATCAATGTGATACATCACATCAACAAGAGAAAGGACAAAACCCGTATGATCATTTCAATAGATGCAGAAAAAGTATTTGACAAAGTACAACATCCATTCATGGTAAAAACCCTCAACAAAATAGGTTTAGAAGGAACATACCTCAACATAATAAAGACCATATATGAAAAACCCACAGCTCACATCATACTCAGTGCTGTACAACTGAGAGATTTTCCGCTAAGATCAGGAGCAAGACAAGATTGTCTGTTCTCAACACTTTCAGTCCACATAGTACTGGAAGTCCTAGTCACAGCAATAAATAAGACAAGAAAAAAAAATAAAAGGCATCCAAGTTGGTGATGAAGGAGTAAAATGTTCATTATTTGCAGATGGCATGATACTATATACAGAAAACCCTAAATGTTCTACCAAAAAACTCCTAGCGCTGATAAGTGAATTCAGTAAGGTCACAAAATATAAAATCAATGTACAGAAATGTGTTGCATTTCTTTTTTTTTTTTTTAAAGATTTTATTTATTCGACAGAGATAGAGACAGCCAGCGAGAGAGGGAACAAGCAGGGGAGTGGGAGAGGAAGAAGCAGGCTCATAGCGGAGGAGCCTGACGTGGGGCTCGATCCCATAACGCCGGGATCACGCCCTGAGCCAAAGGCAGACGCTTAACCGCTGTGCCACCCAGGCGCCCCTGTTGCATTTCTATATACTACTATACAGAAGGAGAAATTAAGAAAGCAATCACATATACAATTGCACCCAAAATAATAAAATGCCTAGGAATAAATTTACCAAAGAGGTGAAAGACATGTGCTCTGAAAACTAGAAAACACTGATGAAAGAAATTGAAAATGACACAAACAAAAATGGAAGGATATTCCATGCTCACGGATTGGAAGAGCAAATATTGTTAAAATGTCCATAATACCCAAAGCAATCTACAGATTCAGTGCAATCCTTATCAAAATACCAACAGCATTTTTCACAAAACTGGAAAAAATAATCCTAAAGTTTATGTGGAACCACAGAAGACCCCAAATAGCCAAAGCAATCTTAAAAAGAAGAATAAAACTGGAAGAATCACAATCCCAGATTTCAAGATATACTATAAAGCTGTAGTAATCAAAACACGGTACTGGCACAAAAATAGACACATAGATCAATAGAACAGAATAGAGAACCCAGAAATAAACCCACAGTTATATGGCCAATGAATCTTCAACAAAGGAGACAAGAATATGCATTGGGAAAAAGACAGTCTCTTCAACAAGTGGTGCTGGGAAAACTGGACAGCTACATGTAAAAGAATTGAAACTGGACCATTTTCTTACACCACACACAAAAATAAACTAAAAATGGATTAAGGATCTAAATGTGAGACCTGAAACCATAAAAATCCTAGAAGAGAGCACTGGCAGTAATTTCTCTGACATCAGCCATAGCAACATTTTTCTAGATATGCCTTCTGAGGCAAAGGAAACAAAAGCAAAAATAAACTATTGGGACTATATCAAAATAAAAAGCTTCTGCCCAACAAAGGAAACGATCAACAAAACTAAAAGTTAACCTACGGAATGGAAGAAGTTATTTGCAAATGACATATCTGATAATGGGTTAGTATCCAAAATATATAAAGAACTCATACAACTCAACAGCAAAAAAACAAGATAATCCAATTAAAAATAAGCAGAGGACCTGAACAGATATTTCTCCAAAGAAGACCTCCAGATGGCCAACAGACGCATGGAAAGATGCTCAACATCACCGATCATCAGGTAAATGCAAATCAAAACCACAGTGAGAGATCACCTCACACCTGTCAGAAGAGCTAAAATACAAAACACAGGAAACAAGCGTTGGCAAGGATGTGGAGAAAAAGGAACCCTCGTGCTCTGTTGGTGGGATGCAAACTAGTGCAGCAACTGTGGAAAACAGTATGGAGGTTCCTTGAAAAATTAAAAATAGAATTACCATATGGCCCAGTTTTCCCACTACTGGGTATATATCCAAAGAACACAAAATCACGAATTCAAAGGGATGCATGCACCCCTATGTTTATTGCAGCATTATTTACAATAGCCCAGTTATGGAAGGAGCCCAAGTGTCCATCGATAGACGAATGGATCCAGAAGATGTGCTATATATACACACAACGGAACATTCCTCAGCCATAAAAAAGAACGAAATCCTGCCATTTTGCCATTTGCAACAACATGGCTGGTTCTAGAGAGTATAGCACTAAGTGAAATAAGTCAGCGAAAGGCAAATGCTATATGATTTCACTCATATATGGAATTTAAGAAACAAAACAAATAAACAATGACCAAAAGAGACAAACCAAAAAACAGACTCCTAACTACAAAGAGTAAACTGACGGTTAGCAGAGGGGAGGTGGGGAGAGGATGGGTGAAGTAGGTGAAAGGCACTGAGAGTGACTTATCATGACACTAATGTATAAAAGTATGGAGTAATGTATAGAGGTGTCGAACCACCATACCTTAGATCTGAAACGGATAGAACACTATGTGTTAATTATCCTGGAATTAAAATTTTAAAATTTTCTTAAGAAAACCTGTGCAGCCTTCACACTATATACCAGCTGGCTAAATTCAGTGTCAGCAGAGGATGAGGAAGCTCTGGAAGATGGTGATGGCCACAAGATGGTAAAGTGGGATTCCTGTGTCACAGCGTGGAGGACTCAATTCCGAGGACTGGTTGGATTAAAGAAATAAACCTTTACTGGGCCGGGGCTGTTTGTTATAGCTGCCAGTCTCACAAATACAGACACATAACTGGTAAGCTGTGGAGTAGGATTCAGACACAAACGCATGGCTCCAAAGCCCACGCTCTCTCAACGACTACACTACCTGGCTTCCTTACAATTGCTCTTGCTCTTTTCGCTGTTGTGATTTTGTAACACACATCAGGGGCTTAGCAAGTGACGGCACTCTCGTTTGCAGAATCACCAGTTGTGATCTCATCCTCATGATCCATGGGTGTGAAATGTGTACTATCAGGTGGGGTAAGAAGGCCAAGTCCAGAGGTGCTAGGACGTTCTTGCATGTTCGTCCCTGGCTCTGCACAGAGAGACCTTAGAATGTCCCCATCAGTAGGCTCCTGAGCAGGTCGCCAGTTTTCCTGGTGTTGTTCCTCTTTCTACATCCAGGCTGGGTCATGACTCTGAAACCTACATCTTCCTCACTGGCCTTTCTGGGAGAAGGCTTGGTGGGTTCTTTTTCCTTTCATCCGTTAGCTTTTGGTGCACATGACATATCAGGTACCTGAGCTCAGCACCAAGGAGCTACCAAGGAAGGAAGCCCTGCTGTCACAGTGTCTCCGTCCAGTGGGAAGTGGGTATCAACTCCTGGGTCACGTAGATCTTTAGGGAGTTGGGCCACATGGAGGAGAAGCAAGGGCACTAGAGAGGTGTAGACCTGGTGGACTGATCTAGGCTGGGAGAGGATGAATCTGAGCATGCTGGGTGTATGGAGATGTTCCAGGTTCCAGCCAGTGCTTGTCCAGGGGTGGGTGTGGCAGGACTGGAGCAGGGGAAGGAGACTCCGGTGGGAGGGCCCTGGCTCTCGGGGTGAAGTTGTGCAGCTCTGAATGGACCTTGACTGGGAGGAATCACCTGAGTCTTCTGGTCATTCTGCTTAGCTTTCAGCTTCTGGAACCATCTCCAAGACTTCTGAATCAGCATTTATCATTAGCATAGACCTGGGAATACGCACACAACGTTGTTCTGATTCTCTGGCCTCGAGGTCTCATTTTATTAATCTCTTTTAATCATTTCCTGATGATGTTTAGGGCGATGTTTTATAGGCTCTAAATATTTCTCGTATTGCACAAATATTCTCTTTCCTTGAATCTCTCATATATTGCACTATAAGATCCTTGACACATGCAGAACTTTACATAACATACACAGAAGTTACGTGAACCTACTACCAGACAGAATAATAATTAAATGACTCATCCTATATGTGAGAACATTCATTTTGTTTCTCACCACTTTCTATTTTACCTTTTTAATTTTAAAAAATAAAGTGTATTTTATTTAGTAATGGTAGAAAATTTTTGCTATTACTAAAATTGTTTTTAATTTTATAAGAAAACCATGATAAGATGTGGTTTATTCATTTTTTAAAAAAGAGTTTTATTGAGGCATAATCAACATGCAGTAAACTGCCCAGAAAATGTAAGTTTTTGACATACGAAAGTCTGAAGTGTAAGTTCTGACCTACGCAGACACTTGTAAATCCATCATTGCCATCAAGGTAACGTAACTGTTCCCCCTTCTCCAGCACTCCCGCCAATCACTCATCTGCTTTCTGTCACTACAGATTAGCTTGCACTTTCTAGAATTGTAAATAAAGGGAATTATACAGTATGTACTCCTTTTTTTTTGGTCTGGCTTCTTTCATTCAGCATAATTTGTTTTGAGGTTTATCCATACAGTAGTGTGTGTGAATAGTTCCTTCCGTCTTCTTGCTGAATAGTATTCCGTTGTGTGGATATACCACACTTTGTTTATCCATTTCCCTATTGGTAGACATTTGGTTTGTACCCAGTTTAAGGCTGTTACAAATAAGGCTGCTAGGAGCATTCATGTACAAGTATTTGTATGGACACATACTTTCATTTATCGTGGGTAATTTTATTTAATCATCTGAACTTTTACTTTGTTCCTAATCTGATCTTTCCTTTTTGGAATGGGCTGCATTCTCTGGCTTCTGTCCAGACCAGGTAGAGTGGGATTAAAGGTGTTTGTACGTTTCAGTTTAAGACAACCATGGCCAGTCGGTCCTGATCTGAGGAGGGGGGCTTTAACGTGGCCTGTGAGGTTGACTGAGTATACAAATAGCTAAATTAGCGAAGATAATCATCAGGAGACCACTGTTTATGAAGAGCAATCTCAAGGAGGAGGAAGAACTCTTCTGTCTGTATTTTGTGTTACTGATGCCTTCTTCCTAACACGAGATTAGCAAACAATGCAGAGGAATAATCTGTGGCCTGAATGCTTTTTTTAAAGGGCTGTTATTATCTGTTCCCAAAGTAAATGACACAAAACCAACAAGAGTATAAGCTAGGACAGGCGTTATTAATGGTGTTTACTTTTCATTAGGAGACCAGAACAATTCCCTAATTGCTAGCAGATTCTAGGAAATGCCTTATTTGTAAACTGTGGTTCACAAAAAAAAGTCATTAACAGAATAAACAGGCAATTTAGAGCAAGCAGTTGCAATTATGAAATGTATTTAATGGTTTAAGGAATATTGGTGATTATTTTGCAAAGGCTAGGGTCTCGCCCACGTTTGAACAGCTGAGCTCAGCCCGCTGGACCCCACCTACTAGTTCACCAGGACTGTTGAGCTGGTTTTATCACTTCCTTTAAAAATGGTAACTTTCTGATGATAAAGCTAACCTGTTCCCATTATAGAAAACTTGTCAAACAGAACAGAAACGCAAAGAGAATAAAAATCTCCCATGATCCTGCCTTTTAGAGAAAACTACTAACATTTTCGTTTACTTTCTTCCTTCTCTTCAGTTTATAGTTGGGCTTAAACGCTATATACCCTTGTGTATCCTGACTTTTTTCCACCTAAGCATGATTCCGTGAACATTTCACCAGGTTATTAAAACTTTCTCTTTGCAAACACCATGTTAATGGCTAAGAAAATACCCTAATGTGTGGGCTACCTGTGATTTACTTAACTCTTCCCTCGTTGTGGGGATTTAAGTGGTTTCTGGATTGTTTTTAGTATACATAACGCTGCAAGCAGCATCTTTGTGCAGACCGTTTTTAACTGCACTTAGAATCGTTGCCTTGGGATATCCCAGAAGTGAAACTTCTATATCAAAGGTGTGAATGTTCTTGAGCCTCTTGATACGAGTTCAGTTAATGTGTTTAATGGATGCTCTTCGTCCGGGGGTCATCCGAGAGACTAAAGCAAAAGGCAGTTTCCATGTTAATTAGATGAGGACTACACAGGCCTCTGTTGGCACCTTTGGTTGTTGAGCGGGAGCTGAAGCGCTGTGAAACAAAGAAGTGGAATTTCCTAGCCAGAAAGGGCAGGGCTTACCAAGAGGCCACGCCATCCCTACGTGGCTCGAAGATGCAATGTGGAGGGAAAACCTCCCTGCAAGATGGAGACAACCAAAAGGAAGGATAAATGAGCCATCAAGGATCGTCCAGGTTTGGGTGGAGTGCTAGAAGCCTCCAAAAAGATGATGGGGAGGAGCCAAATACCACCCTGGTTATGCTTTAAGCTTTGCCTCACCCTTAAGACTGGAGGGACCGTCAGCACAAATTGTCAATAATCCAACTTACTTATCTTCTTTCATTGCCTCCTGAAGGTTCTCATGGATGGTAGCTCTGCTGAGAGTCAAGCAGTTGTTGTCATTTAATTCCCCCCACCCCGGTTTAGTATATGAGGCTAAGCAGACAGCAGGTGCTTACTGAGTGAATGAGACTTAGAAGTTCCCTAAGGTCAGGATCGATGTCTGTTTTGATGGTTTCTCCATCCCCAGTATCGAGCACTGTTCCCAGCATGTAAAACCAGTAAAACTGGTTTAATGGAATTGAATACATTCAGGTAGTTGATACTTAATAACCAGTGAGCTTAGAGTCATTCATGCAAGTACTTGTGAGAAGGATTAAAAACCCCACTACGTTTGGCTAAATTCCACCCTCCCTCCTTCTTTCCTACTCCTCCTTACTCTGCTTCCGCTTTGCTTGTGCCTGTCCCACCAGTGAATAGCATAGTGGTCGGCTCTCTTAACCAGAGCCAGTGAGTGGAGCCCCTGGGGATGGTGGCCGTGGTGGTGTCTGTCCTCTAACCGCTCACCGAATGAGGAAGCCGAGATGTAGAGATGTCTTCCTCGCTGGGAGATGATTAGCATGCCCGTGCTTCAGAGAAACAGGCCCATCTTGATCCTGGATCTGGGTCTGCTCGGAGACGCTGAGGTGGTTATGCATTCAGTCTTTCAGTTAGTGACTCACGGTAACCTGCTCACCTCCTCATTTCAGCTTCCTGCAGTGATTTCCCCTCCCTGCGGCATGAAGCTCCCGACCTTCCCAGTCACTGGTGGGACTGAGCCAAGTGGCTAGCAGACTGACATCTCACTAGCCCTGGCTGTCCTTGCCACCACATCACGAGAACTGTTTTAGACCTTGCATTCACCATGGCAATGGGACAACACACGGCCTCCGTGTTTCCATTATCTTTTGTCGGTTTCCTAAAAGTAGATATTTCCAAGCCACTGTTTTCTCAGCTTATCAATTACATGCTAGGATTCTTTCTGTCTGAGGTTTGCTTCAGTAGCACTTAGAAAACAAATTCATGAAAAATGGTATGAATTCCTCATCGTAGGGAATGGAAATGGGCTTGGGCCCTGACTGATTTTAATATTTGAAATCTAAAGGAGATTTTTGGAGACAAGGTATAGAAAAGCAGTTTAATAAAACCATGTCGTACCTTTTATGTAAAGGAATCAGTTCCTGTCCAGGATGTGGTTAGGCTTCTAATCCATCTGCATTAGGATAGACGGGATAAAGTGCAGAAGCAAGTGACCCCCAAATCTCAGTGGCTCGAACATGACAAAGATTCATTTCTATTTCTGTCGTCTCTGTCCGTCATAGGTCATCAAAGGGCTCTGTTCCGTATAGTCACTCAGGGACCCAAGGTGACCAGGGTGCCATCATCAGGCATGTGTGTTGCCATAGAAGCAGGAACAGACAGAGGTTTGCCTCCTGGCTCTTCCAGGCTTCAGCCCAGACCCTTCTGCACTGGTTGGAGCTGCTCACCTGACTCCTCCCAACTGCAAAGGTGTCTGGAAAAGTGGGAAGCTGATGGAATATTTTCTGAACACTATTGCTTCTGACAAGGCCGTTGCCCACAGTTAATTCTCTGGTCTGTTTCTTTCTGAAGAGAATTGAGAATTAGATTTTTTATCTTTGCGTCCCTAATGCAGCTTGGTATATGGAAATATCTATGTCTCTGTATATCGGTTTCCATTTGGAGTTTGAGTTCCATGAGGGCAAAATGTTACCTTATCTCTCTTTGTATCTCCAGTGCCTACTGGACTGTCAGCCACCCAATAGCTGGGTAATCCGGGGTTATCGACTGGGTAAGTGAGTAACTGAGGGAATAGGATGTTTACACTGTCAGGAATGATGTCATGATATGATCGAGAAATTTATAATCACAGAATTCCACAGTGTCAGAGGACAGAGGCATTTTGGATGACTCATTTGACAAATGAGGTCACAAGGCTGCAGTACCCACTGGGTCAGCAGCAGGCCCAGTGCTGCTCTTCTCCATGGGACTTTCTTGGAAGGTGTAGTCTAGGTGGGGGCAAGCTTAGGGGAAAGATTAGGGGAGACGGGAACATCAACTTTGTCACCATGTACCCCACTCCGTGCCCCCTTTGTCACATCAGTCTCAGCCCCGTGGTGACTTTCCCATTATGCAGATCCCAAGAAATGGAGCCAGTTCCCAGCCTTCGTTGGGATTTAACACTCCCTTCTTGAGGCAGCAAAGTATAGTGGAATGGACTTGGACTTCAAATAAGGGAGTTTGGGGTTTAAATTCTGACTTCTGCACGGCCTTGGGAAGGCTGCTCTTCCCCTCGGGCTGCGTGTTCTCACCTGGCAAGTGGAGAAAATGATGCCCACCTCATGGTTTTGTTTTGTTTTGTTTTTAAGATTTTATTTATTTATTGGAGACAGAGAGAGCACAAGCAGGGGGAGCAGCAGAGGGAGAGGGAGAAGTGGACTCTCCACTGAGCAGGGAGCCCGATGTGGGGCTCGATCCCAGAACCCTGGGATCATGACCTGAGCTGAAGGCAGTTGCTTAACTGACTGAGCCACCCGGGCGCCCCCATGGGGTTGTTTTGATGGCTAGAGGGGACAAAGGCCCAGTCAGTGACCAATGAGATGATCACATCTCTCGACAGGAGCCGGTGGCCTGAGCCCATTGGGCTGGTGGGAGCAGTGGTGTCTGCCCAGCCATGCTCAACCACGTGAGGAAGCAGAGGGGCCAGTTTCCCCCTCCTCGAGTGATGCCCAGTACACCCAGGATTTAGCACCAAGTCGGTGCTTGGCTCATGGATATTGCTAACAACAACAATAATATAAACTTGCTTCATGTCCTTTCCAGCTGCTTCCCAGTCCTAGCCCCCAGCCCTTCAGTGCTCCCCAAATCAAGGAGGGGTGACTTCGCCCTGTGCACTTTCGGGCGTCACAGAACACCAGCCTTCTCCCCAGGGGGATGGGCAGGGACCTGCCATTTAAAACTCCAGCCAGCCAGCTTCCTTCCCTCTGACACCTTGTCTGCACTCTCAGAGGAGGGGGAGAGAGAAAGTAAGGTTTATCAGCCATATGGACGCACCCATCCAATATCACAGACCTCACCTGGGCTGCTGGCTGTAGGTGAGTTTGAAATGGTTTGTAAATTTAACTGTCGGCACACAATGTGTTCAGAACGCTTAGGTTATCAGTGCGTTGGCTAGAATTAGTAGCTCTGTTTATTATCTTAGTATATTTAGTAGCCTTTACTGGGTATGATATGCTCCCCAAGGCATTCGGGGTCCAGCGGGAGCTGCACGCTGAAGGCACTGGGCATCCGTGGGGGACCCAGGGCTCCTGGGGAGAATGGAGTGTCTGCGGCATGGTGGCTCCCTGGCTCTCAGAGTGCACTGGCTTCCCTGCTGACAGTGAAGAATCCGTTCTATCCACTCTGTAACAAGCCGGGGAGTCACTGATTCACTGCAGAAAGAGGCACTGGCTATAGGACGCTGAGCTAGTTCCAGGAGACCTTGAGGAGGGAAGGGCTGGGAGAAGAAATGGGGACCTCAGATGAGTGTGCCGGACGCCGGCTGATGTGCCCTTTCTTTGTTCTCTCGTTCGATACACACCGGAAGAGGGTAGGATACCCATTTTACAGTTCAGCAAACTGAGGCTTTTAGATACTAAGCAGCACACCGCTGTAACTGGCACCCTTAGTGACAACCGTATTGGACGATATAGACCCAGATCAGGGTCCTCAAATGATGAGATAAGAATAGTTTTCTACATTTTAAATGGTTATATAAGCACCTGATTTGGCCTCTTGCCCTGCAAAGCCTGAAATATTTACTCTCCGACCCTCTCAGAAAGTGCTGCCAGGCCCTGATGGAGGCAGAGGCATGGTGACACCGGGTGGGCTGCGCAGACCCTCCCCTCCTGCCAAGGCCTTCCAACCCCCAGCTGCTGACAGCTCATTGCTGCGTTCTCCCCTGAGAAAGGGGGTTGGCCTGAGTGCCCCAAGTTTTTGTCCTCCTCCAGTGACTGGCACAAGGCCCCAGTTCCCTTGTCTGCAGGGCCGTCCCCACCCTGGAGCTCTCGTGGGCTTAGCCAAGGCCTCTGTCAGTTCAACTCCTCCTCTGTCCGTTCTGGCTGCGGCCGCCCCGGCACTGTGTGGGCACAGAGAGCATTTCTGGAAACCTCATGCCCACACATCGCCCCTCTTATCTCCTGGCTCTGTATGTTCTGACCTCTTGGGAATACCTTCTCCATTCTTTACTTGCCTAGCTTACTTCCCAGATTAGGGTCAACAAAACAATCATAGTTAGCCTGGAGCTCTCACTGGTACCAGACACTCTTCCGAGCACTTTGGCACATGATGACCAATTTAATCCTCTTTTTAAAAAATTTTTATTATGATATGTTAGTCACCATACAGCACATCCTTAGTTTTTTATGCAGTGTTCCATGATTCATTGTTTGCGTATAACACCCAGTGCACCATGCAATACGTGCCCTCTTTAATACCCATCACCAACCTATCCCATTCCCCCACCCCCCTCCCCTCTGAAGCCCTCAGTTTGTTTCCCAGAGTCCATAGTCTCTCGTGGTTCATTTCCTCTTCTCTTTACCCCCCCATCATTCTTCCCTTCCTTCTCCTACCGATCTCCCTGCTATTCCTTATGTTCCATAAATGAGTGAAACCATATGATAATTGTCTTTCTCTGCTTGACTTATTTCACTTAGCATAATCTCCTCCAGTCCTGTCCATGTTGCTGCAAATGTTGGGTAATTGTTCTTTCTGATGGCTGAGTAATATTCCATTGTATATATGGACCACATCTTCTTAATCCAGTCATCTGTTGAAGGGCATCTTGGCTCCTTCCACAATTTAGCTATTGTGGACAATGCTGCTTTGAACATTGAGGTGCATATGGCCCTTCTCTTCACTATGTCCATATCTTTGGGGTAAATACCCGGTAGTGCAATTGCTGGGTCATAGGGTAGCTCAATTTTTAACTTTTTAAGGGACCTCCACACTGTTTTCCAAAGTGGCTGTACCACCTTGCATTCCCACCAACAGTGTAAGAGGGTCCCCCTTTCTCCACATCCTCTCCAACATTTGTTGTTTCTTGCCTTGTCAATTTTTGCCATTCTAACTGGTGTAAGGTGGTATCTCAGTGTGGTTTTGATTTGAATTTACCTGATGGCTAATGATTTTGAACATTTTTTCATGTGTCTGTTAGCCATTTGTATGTCTTCATTGGAGAAGTGTCTGTTCATATCTTCTGATCCTTTCTATAACCCTATGCCATGGGCTCCCTTGTCATCTCCATTTTATAAATGAGGAACCAGAGGCACAGAGAGGTTAAGAAACTTGCCAAGGTCACACAGCTTATATAAGTTGTGAAGCTAGGATTTCAACGACGCAGTCTGGCTTCGAAGCCCAAACTGAGCTCTGGGCTTGGAATTGTCTGCAACGCGACTTTCACCTAGAATAGCCTCTCTTGTCCAGGGACCTTCACCCAGCAATGGCTGGTAGATCTAGAAGTGGTCACCTGACCCAAGCAGGGCCAGGGGGTGTCTCCCCTGGGTACTCAGATAGCTTCGGGATGGTGTCTCTTTAGTGGAAGAAAAGCTTAAAGGTATTTGGTGGTCATGTTTCCAGCTCTGGGGGGAGAACCGAGCTGTAAGGAGAGAAAGGGCAGTTCTACATGCAGGGAGAAGCAGAGAGAGGAGATGAGAGGGGTCTGGGGCTGTCTGGTTATCTGCTTCCACCCGGTCATTGAGGCCTGGCTGCTTCTTCGTCCAATACTTCCTTGGTTTCTGGAAGCCAATGCCTCCTCCCTTTGGCTTCAGCAGGGTCCATTTGGGTTGTGGTCATTTGAAAGGCCTGAATCAGGTCCCCGGCGCTAAGTTCTAAGTTCTCACTCACTGTCACCCCCTTGCAGCAGATGGGCTCCACAGGAAGCTCAGGGCCTCTGGTTTTCTCAAAGACAACGGCTGACACAATGACACAAGTCACCTGGCCTCGCCCTTAGGACACTAGGCAGCTATTTCCACACCTCCTCCCATGGAGAAAGGCTTCGGAGCTTTGGCTGCTGCAAGACCACAGGTGTAGAAAAAGTCAACGCCCAAACCAGCACATTTCAAATAGAACGTTCTGGCTTCGCAAAAGTGCACAAACGGAAGAGCTGTGTGACACCGAGGCAGTCTCAGAGTCATCAAAAGGTGGTGGCTAATGGGGTCCGGGCCTCTTGAGTGTCATCTGGTGAGCTGAGCACTGGGTTTCGGCCACACCCATGTCAGCTAAACTGATCAGGTCCCCAGTATACAAGCGGGCCCTGTTTGTTTAGTTCCCTGATGTGACCACCTTCCCCAACAAAGACGGTCATACTTGGTGAACATACCCGAGCCTATGCTGGGGAACTGAAATTCCAGATAGACAGAGGATAGTGGGCTTATAGTTCATTCTAGAGAACAGAGACAGAGAGAAGGCAGACAGCAGGAGCCAGGGAGGGTGGGAAGGCATGAGAAGCAGAAGCCAGGGTAATCACTCAGTCCAGGGGTGGGGGTCGGGGAGAGTACTGTTCAGGGAGTAGAGGGTGCCAGGAAAGGAGAGTGTCCTTGGGCTGAGTTGCCCCAGTGGCAGAGACCTCCTGCCAGCAGGAAGAGATGTTGTCTCGGAGGAAGTGAGGTTGCCAGTGGCTCAGGTTTAGACGTGCCCTAAACAACCTTCTATTCCCAAGCTGTGTGCCGTCTCCATGAAGCCTGCTAGTGTCCTTGCTAGTCTCATCATCCTCACGGCCAGGTACATCCTTATCCACCTTGCTGAAGGTCACCTGAGAGCTAGCATCTGTTCCTTGACCCCTAAAGGTCTAAACCAACACACAGAGCACGTCAAGAGAACATTCTCGGCAACACTATCCACGTGTGAAAACAAGCCACATGTCTGCCAACGGGTGAGTGGAGACACAAAGTGTGGTGTCAGCCTTTGGGCAGAGGTGTTTAGCCAGGGGACCCTGTCGGCCCCTGGGCAGTCTCGCCAGGTTTGATGGCTCACGCTCAGCCCACGCTGGTGGCACCAGTCTTGTGTTTAGAGAGGGATCCCTAGAATGATCACCAGGAGGAACTGACCAGTGAGCCGGGGTCTCTCCACCCTTTTAAAACGATCACAATTGATGATACTTACAAAAATTTCCTTTTGCCGTGAAATTCACATGACAAATAGAACCATTTTAATGCGAACAGCTCAGCAGCCTGTGGTACGTCCTCAGTGTCCGTGTCATGCAGCCACCTCCGTCTAGCTATGAGATCTTTTCATTGCCCCCAAATAAAACTCCACGCCCACGAAGCCCCATTTCCAATCGCTTCCCATTGCCCTTAGCCCTTGGCAGCCACCCAGCTGTGTCCCGTGTCTAAGGATTTGCCTCTTCTGGACCTCTCACTCTTTGCGACGGTGCTTGCACTCAGCATGAGGCCCACACACTGTGGCAGGTGCAGGGGCTGCTTTCCTTTCTGTGGCCAAATAATATTCCATCCTATGGATTGACCACAATTTCTTTCTCCACTCATCAGCTGATGAACATTTGGGCTGCTTCCACCTTTTGTCTATTGTGAACAGTGCTCCTTTGAACAGTCCTCTGATGTTTTTTGAAATGAGAGAAACAGGGAAAGACAAGCCCGGGGCCAGATGCCCTGGACATTCCTGTTTGTCCTGGGAGCCTCCTGGGCTGGGTTATCGCAGAAAGGGCTCCACCTTGAACCTGCTTACACTCTGATGGGTTTATTTTTTATTTTTTTATTTATTTGAGAGAGTGAGTGAGTGAGTGAGCACGTGCATGGGGGAGGGGTAGAGGGAAAAGCAGACTCCCGCTGAGCAGAGAGCCCAATGTGGGACTCAGTCCCAGGACCCTGGGATCATGTCCTGAGCAGAAGGCAGACGCTTTACTGACTGAGCCACCCAGGTGCTCCCTGACGGGTTTAAATGGTAATATTGAGGGACAGAGTCTCCAGAGGCCTCTCTCAAACCCACCTCTTAAAAGCCCACCCTGAGGTTGCTTAAGAATGACGAAGTAATTGAAGCAATAACTTTCAAGACCAAAGCATATATTTTTCCTCCTTTCATAGAACACAGCGCCCGTAATTCCTGTGATGCTTTTAGCTTTCTGGGGAATAAGCCGGCACCCCTCTTCTTCCCTCATGCTGCGTGAAGCATGGAAGGGAAAAAGGTACAATCCAAAGGAAGTCATGAACAGAGAAGAGAGAAGTGCTCTTTTTAAATTCTCAAAATAGTTAACCCCCTAAAGCACGAATACCACCATCTGCCCCTGGCCCCAAAGAGTCGGGGCTCGAGTCCCTCCTGTGCGCCCCGAGGTCGGTTTGATTCTGCAGTTAGCCACACCTTGGAATGAAAGACCATTCTGTCAGAATCTTCGGCAGGTTCTCATTTAAATTCCACTTGCATGCACGAGAGCGTTGTTTCTTTCGGAAATGTCAGCTCTCTTAATTCTTTCCCCTTTTAAAGAGATCCAAGTGATTCAAATGATTCCCCCCTGATTGAGGTAAAAAGAGTGTATATATTTTAGCATTTCATAAAACCGGAGACATTCGAGGCTACTGTCACCTGAATGACAGCGACCCTTTCCTACACATTCTAATCAATTAGCCTTCTAGAATAATTTTTTAAAGAAGCAGAATGATCCAACTTCAACACACTCGCACCATTGCCCCCTCACATTTCTGCCACTCTGCACCCAGGAAGTTCACACATAAAAGGACAGGGAGACTTCTTTTGCCTCGGACACAGTAAACAGAGTGTGTTTGTTCGAGGGACAGATTGGTGGCAATGGAAGCTGGCTTGTGCCCATCTAGGACCTGTGAAGAAACAGTGCTTTCCTGACATCTCCCACATCAGGATTCAAAAGAAAGAATAGTGTCTCCGTCTTCCTCCACAGCAGAACGGGCGTTCACAAATGAGAATTTCCACGGCCCACGCAGGGTGTCTAAGCAGGTAGTTCGCCGAGTGCAATTTCACATAGCATTAAAAAAATGATTCCTTGCCAGGGCTCCCTCTACTAAAGGCCACTTGGAAGAACTTGGGAAGCTTAACGAGGCCCTGAAAGGTTGCGGAGAAGCAAAAGTATTGGCATCAGCAAGTGTTAGAGAGGACGGGCCCTGCCAGGGAGACCTCAGAAGGTGCTTGTCCGTCTCCTGCGGAAATTTCCACCTGTGAGGGCACAAGCCTGGACTCCATGGTGGAAACGCAAATGACAAGTCTGTCGCCAGAAGCTTTCAGAGCAGGGCTTGTTCTTTGGTCTGGGAATGGGGAGAAATGTTTAATTTTTACTTTGGCCTCGTGCAAATGAGGGGAGCCCCAGGGCCCCCAGCGGTTGTATCTGGGTTGTTGGACACCTGGCTGGGCAGAGTGAGGGAGGGGATGGATTGGCTCCCTGCCAGGTGCCTAGCACAGGCCCCGGCCACGGCAGCTTACGTGACCCGCTGCAGAGGCCCCACCTTGGGAAGGACTGCAGACCGCCCCACCCGCAGAGATGCAAGAAGGCGGCGGAGACGGAGACCTCTGTTCACCCGACCTGGAAATGCAGACAGCATGGGAGGGGAGGAAATGCTTTCCCATCTCCTCATCCAAAAGTGGCTGGAGCTTGGCTTCTGGAGGGGATCCAGAATGCAGAATGCACTCCGAACTTCCCCTGGCGCGGAGAGATGCCTTCTCACTGGCCAGAGATGACAAATGTGGCCACAGAGCCATAAATATCCTGAGTCGCGAGAAGACGGACAGGGAGAAGTCATTAGCTGTGACAAAGAGTCCCCGCAGTTGAGCATCACTCGCCTAAAAATGATTGCGAAGGTTAAGGCTGGGGATGAGTGAGAGGAAGGCAAGGTGGAGTGGGGGACGGGCAATGCCTCGGACGGTTTCAGCCGAGAGGGCGGAGGTTCGAGACCGCTCTCTCCCTGCCTGCCCACCCAGCCCCACACAGGAGAGTGTGCAGTGCTCCCCCTCCCAGAGCCGGCAGGGGAGTATTTGCACCCTGCCGATCAAGCTAGCTGGTGAGATTTTGCAACTGTTTGCACATCTGCATTTCAGAATGGAGAGTGACAATTAGGAAAATCCTAACATTTTCCTGAGAAATACTGTCTCAATTAACTGTCTTTATTACGGCATAGCACTTGGTTTTATGATACGCTTTCCCTGGCAAACCATAGCAAACAATCTCAGGGCGGCAAACAGCTTTTTGTATGCTCCAGCTCCTCTTCCAACTTGCACTTCTTTTATTATAAAAATAAAGTAAAGAGCCAGAAACCTTCCTTTCATCACCAGATCAGAAATTTCCCTGCCCTTTCCTTGAGGTTGGGGGGCGGGGGGAAGAAAGAATTAAGACAACTTACGGTGATGCTTATGGTACCTAAGCATGAAAGTATCAACTGGTATGTTTTTGAAAATTGAAAATAAAATTATGGAGAAAATGCTTTATTTGATTCTCTGTTTATGGGAAATTCATTTTATTTGACTTTTTTATTTGTAATACCAACTACGGAGCAGAGCACAGTTTCCAAGGTGTTCCCTTACGGTCCCATTCTTCTAAATTATTAATGCCACGCTGTTGATATATTGTCAGCCTTGTACATACATTCTATGAAAATGAGTTTTACAGTAGGTTGGGATTTATAACAAAGCTTGACATATGCAGCTAATTCACCTACAAGTCCTGTCAGGTTTAGGTTCATAAATAATTGATACCCGGGGCTTGAAGTTCAGCTAGTGTTAGTACTTCAGCTGTTAAATTTCAGCAGCATAATGGATGAATATTTGTTTATAATTTCTGTACATGGTCCCGATGTCAGCTCCCTCGCTTCATTTGCATACGTAGATTGAGATGTTGGAGGGGTAATGAGCGCGTGAGGATGACGAATTGTTTGCCGCGATGCCGGTGCGGTTCTGTAAATGTTTGATTAGTTCTGAATGGATTACTGTTAGATTATCTGGTTCAGAGGTTAACGTGAGTAGCTCTTTGCTCCCAGAGCTTTTGTGATCCCTTGCTGACAGATTTTAAAATTCATACGGCGAGATAGGCCTCGCCAAAGCGAGGGGGTGTTCTCGGCAACAGATGCTTCGTAATTAAGCATACGGTTTCCCCGTCCTGGGAAGCCCGAGGATTCTCACGTCGGCCCGACTCGTTCAGATGCAGGAAAGTCGAGCTGTAAGGAAAACACTCTTGCCCCCCTCCCCACCCGCCCGGCCCAGGTGTCGGCCACTCAGCTTCCCGAGGCCAGGGATTCGGTGGTCAGGCTGCATGGACAGGTCTGAGGAGGGAAGGGGTCCAGGGCCCAGGGAGGGCAGCTTCCTGTGATTTAGCCACTTTGCGAACCGTGCACTTGATCTGCTGACCGTTGCCGCGGAAGAAGTACCTTTGCTGCAGACCCACAGGTAACAATGTCTGGTCACCTCATTCGCCCCCATTGGGTAAGGTGGTCCGGGGGCCTTGGAGGTGGGGATGCTTTATGAATCCCCAACACACGACATCAGTGCAGGGCCTTTCTGCCAACACAGGCTGGCGAGATGCTATGAGACATCAGCAGCGGGAAGAGGCGCCTCCCCCTCCCCCTGCCACCTCCGAAGTGTGTGTGTGAGCACGTGTGCCCGTGAGAGTGTTTGTACGGCTGTGTGTGTGAGAGTACGTGTGCACACGCGTGTATGCACCGACAGACAGAAAGAGCTGAACTGAACGAGGGCGGTGAGTCTGGTCCTTTATCCTTGCCCACGAGCTTCCAGGAGGAGGGTGGGCAGGGCCTCCCGCCGGGTCTGATGCAGCCCAGCAGGGCTGGACCCCTTTGTCAACCCGCACCCGGCTCGTGTCCCGAAGCAGACTGCTGCCCAGCCCCCCCCCACGCCCCTGGCGCAGCCTTCTCTCGCCAACTATGCCAGCCCATCCAAACCTCGGCGCCCCCGACGCCCCTCTCCTCTGCCCCACCCGCGGCAGTGGCTCGGAAAATGGAGTCAACGGGCTTTAATGAAAAGATTTAGTGCTTGCAGCTAAACAGAACTGAATTCCAGCGCTCTCTTGAACTATATTTTTCCAGTCCCGCATCCAGTTCCTTAGCTTGTCTGGCAATCATGTTAGTGATTATATGGGTAATGAAACACGTGCTCTTTTTGTCTGAGCCTCTGATTAATCTGCCTTCTCTTTAGCCTTGATTTATGGCGCTCAACTCTGGAGGTGAATGCTGGCCCATCCGTTCCGTAGCTTATTACCGACGCAGGGCTGCTAAATGCCTCGGAGGCTCGAATTGTTTCTTGACAGCCAGGCATCTTGCTACATTCCCTCCAATCTGTTTTGGTTCCTGGTGTGACCTTTCATACAGTAAAATACATTAGTTGAATAGCACAGTCTCATTAAAAGAGTGAATTAACCGAAGAGTCTTTTTAACTAAATGACAGCCAAAGGACTGAGTGCTAATAGCCACAAGCAGTTGGAAACTTAACTCATGAATCAGGCCTGTTAATACTGCCTCCTGCCTGGAGCACTGAGGGTACCGCGCTCTCTGCCGGCTCTCTCGTAAGAAGAAAAGCTCATTACTTTCCTCCTGATGGGAGAGAAAGAGTGAGCGAGCAATAATAAAGCTTGAATTTTTCAATACTGTTAAAAATGGGGCTGACAGATTGCCGACAATGGGGGCAACGGGCCCAGGCGCGGCGTCCGTAGCCGCTGAATTAGCAGGTACCATATATCATACAATCTAATTAAATCAACCCGGAGAATGAAATTAGTTTTCTGTGAGTGAAATGGTCTCTGAAAGAGCTCTATTAAATGAACTGGAGAGCATTAATTAAATAATTCACAGTGAGGGATTTTGCATTTATACAAAAATTGTGTGCTTAATTGTCCATGCTGTATTACAGATCTGGCCTTATGTTAACAATGTGTCGAAAGCACACTTATTGGAGCATATCAGGAGCAGTTTAACACAAACGCAGCTTGAAAAGTTTTTATGGGTTGGGCCAAGGAACCCGAGGTAAAGCACCCGGGGACACCTAGACCTCCTGAGTCGCCCGGCCGAGTTCGAGGCTGTGGTCTTTGGAGGGATTCCTTCGTGTGTTGTCCTGCTTGTCAGACCTGCTGTTCATTGTGTGGGGAGGTATTCCCTTGGGGTATCCGAGGGCTCCTTCTGGCTTGACCGGCAGGGTCTCGGTTAATCGGGAAGTTTGGCGGCTACCTGGCAGATTTCGGTATCTGTAGACACTCGTCTGGGTGAATCCAATTGCTTTTTCTCTCCCCTCTCGCCAAATGTGTCAGCCAGTTATATGGACTCACTCATGTAAGCCCAGGCATATTGGGAGCAGTGGAGGAAAAAGTGAATTTAGATACGATATGTTAGAGACATCAGATGACATCCTTCTTTGAATCGTGGATCTCGGGATTGAAAGAAACCAGAAAAGTAATTTGGTTCAAATCTTCCTCCTCCCACGTAATGTCTGAATTTCCTCTGGAATATTTCGGCTCAAATACTTACAGAGCTGTGGAGCCGAGGGGCTGACTCCCGGTTCAGCGACCCCACGCTGTCGTCGGTGGCTCGGATCTGGTGCGGTTGGGGCAGCGGGGCGCGGTGGGCGGGAGCCCAGGCCGTGGAGCAGATCCTGGGTCCGAATCCCAGCTCCCCCGCTTACCAGCTATGTGATCTGGGCCCGGCGTCTGCACCTCTGTGTGCTGCCAGTTCTGCATCTGCTCACGTGGGGACGATAACTGTGCCCAGCCCATAGCATTTCGGGAAGGATTCACTCGAGTTATGCATGTTCTTCGTGGAGAACAGTGCCCGGCGCATGAACGTCAGACAGTATTTGCTGTTCCTGAGCTGTTCCTTACCTCCTCTGATTTCCCTGGTTGTGGATCAATAATAACACGATCTTGAAAAGTAGAATTTGAACAGTCTTCCTTGTCTTTCCTATTACTTCTCCCTGATTGGAGAATTTGCTGATTGGCAAAGTCCAACTTGTTTTGGTTCATTTGCTTTAAATTTAAGGCTCTGTAAAGCTGTCAGCACTGTCCTCAGTTGGAGCCGGTTGTCCCCCGCATGCATGTGTTTGCCAGGGCAGGTCGCAGGTGGGAGACTGTGGTGCATGACGCAGACACAAGGCTCTGGCTCCAAGGAGCTACCCTCCTCCTTTTCTCTCAGCAGAGAGAAACAGCGTGTTACACCTTGTAAAAGCCCTTCACGTGGTGAAAATTTAAAAGAAAAAGAAGAGAAAGTCTTGTAGAAAAAAACCTAAAGGTGGACCAGAAAGAATAAGATTACCTTGCAGATAACAAAACCATCCTTAGACTACAGTCCCCTGGACGCCATGTTTGATACCTGGGACTTTTCGCTCCCCACCTGTCTACACCACTGGCCCATGGAGACATCACGCCAATGCCCCAGTGCGGTGGTCTTAGGCGGTGGCAAATCCATCAAGCCACCCTGAGACACCACCAGCCACATTCTAGACGTCTACGCATCAGCCAAGCAACTGGGTGGGCTGCTGGTTTTTAAATTACAAATAATTTTATTTATTTTGAAAAGATTTACTTTAGCAAACCAGCTAGGTTCCTGAGAGGACATCCTATCTATTTGGTTACAGGCCTTATCACATTTTTGGGGAGATACTTTTTTTTTTTTAGATTTTATTTATTTATTTGACAGAGAGACAGCCAGCGAGAGAGGGAACACAAGCAAGGGGAGTGGGAGAGGAAGAAGCAGGCTCACAGTGGAGGAGCCTGATGCGGGGCTCGATCCCAGAATGCCGGGATCACGCCCTGAGCCAAAGGCAGGCGCTTAACGAGTGAGCCACTCAGGCGCCCCCCGGAGAGATACTTAAAAATATCCACAACTTGTGCTTCATTAAAAAAAAAATGTTGAGATTTTCAATAGGTTACAACCTTGCTGGCTGGATAGTTCAATGACCACAGTTGCAAACATCAACACTTTGATCTCCTGCCTTGTTCACAGGCCTTATGATTCCAAAGGAAATAAAGTAGAATCCTCGGGCCATCAGTTTTTTTGGTTTTTTTTTTTCCCTTTCAAAGGAAAAGTTTAGCAGCACCTGCTTGGCAAGGTGAGGAAGAAAAAAGAATCAATCAAAAGGGAATAAAGAGAGAAGGAGAGAGAAGAGCTTGGTCAGGGTGGAAATCGGGAATAAAGAGGAAGAGGGTGCAAAGATGGTTGGGACAGCAATATCACCCGCAGGAGTTCTATGTTCTATGCGGGAGGTGCCAAAAAGATGTCTTCAAAATGATGAATGCATGCCTGTTGAGTAGGGGAACTAAAATATGTTTACGATGAACCGTAGTAAGGGAACAATAATAACAATAACTAAACCTTATGGAACAAGCACTTTACATGTATTTCTTCTTTAAAATGTACCGCGTGCCCTAAGGGAGGCATTAAATACTGTGGGAGTTCGGAGGAGAAAGATGACTTTTCAGTTTTGGAGGACGGTCAGCAAAACTGGAAGCTGTAATCGACTACAACGTATGAGACACTCAGAGAGCAGCCCATGAAGTGGTCTCTGCCTTCAGAGATCAGGGACGCAGGTGTGACAAATAGGGCAGGTGAGAGGCTCAAACAAGGCCATCGATAGCAGGTGCCTGCAGGATGAGCCTGTGATGGGTTGAGGGGCCAGAGGGAGGAAGGGGAGGGTCAGATGTCACAGCTGGGCTGGGGAAGTGGAGTGGTCAGAGAAGAGTGTGTAGGATTCGGACAGGTGACAGAACGGCTCGCAGGTGGGATGGAGGGGAGGGAGGTAGGACAGAGAGCGAGGCGGCCAGGCTGATTGGAACAGAGGGACTGATGCAGGTGCAGGGTGGGGTGTCACGAGAGAACAGGATGGAGGGGCAGCTTGGTGCCAGAGTGGAAGGGCCTGGAGCACCAGGCTAAGGAGCTCTGACCACTGCTGGGTGCCGGGAAGCCTGGGAAATGGGAGGATGTCCCTTAGGAAAAGCACAGACTGGAGGTGGGACCCTGGGCACGGGTGGATGGCAGGTAACCAGGTGAGAGGCCACAATCACCCAGGCTTCGGTGACCTGCAAGCAGCAGGGAGTGTCACATGCCCTCCTTACCTTTCCAGGGACCTTGCCCTGGTCAGTAGTGCTGTAGCTCACGGCTTCGGCAGAGACTCGGAAAACAAGGGCACCGAAATCCAGACTTGAGCTTCAGGGCTTCGGCTGGGGCCAGTGACAGAACTGTGGAAAGAAATACATATTTCCCTTTCTTTCAGCATTGATCGTTGCTGGGGATCACAGGCTGGGACTCCCTTCTTTGCCCCAGAGAAGGAGGAGGAAGGGGAATGCAGGGTGTGGAGCTCAGGCCTTGGCGCTCTGTGTGATGGTCCTTCCTTTGGGTCAGTTCAGGCTAGTGGGCTCAGGGCCCCACCGTGGCTAGGCTCTCTTCCGGGAGCAGGGATGAGGGAGGAGGGGAAGGGGACAATCAGGCTCTTAGGTCTGACTCTGCAACTCCCTAGCACAGGTGTGGCTTGTCATCCAGGTGTCCTTGGTGTGGGAGGGGATGGGCTGGGCAGGCGGGAGCATGCTGGGCACAGGGGTGCATGGCTCCCAGGGCACCCAACCCGTCACTCTCCCTGTGCCAATCGCATTCACACACAGAATGGGCACGCGCTGACTCATCAGACAGGAGGCCCCCCCCCACCCTCCCCACCCTGCACCCTGTGTCTTGACCGTGGTAAGAGAACATGTCATTGCAGGGAGACGGGGGGTCCCCAGACTGGGGATGAACCCTTCCAATCTTGCAAGCCCTGGCTTGGGCCCACCCTGATGAGTTGCCAGTCACCCTGGGGCACTGGTCCAGTTGGTGGTGTCCTAGGAACAGCAGCCTGGTCTGCCCAAGCCCTCCTCAGCCCGGGAACAGTGCCCGCAGCGCTTCTGTGTGTGTTGAACTCTTGTCATCCAGCCTGCCTCCCCACGTGAGGCCATTTGGAGGGTAGGATTGTCAAGCCATTCAATCATTTGCACCATTACCTTTAATATTAGCCGTATTTAGTTTATTCATAAAGGGCTGTCTCACATGAGAGAATTCGTTCCATAATCGGGACAATTGTGTTGAGGTTCCCCTCTGAAATGTGCCATCTGTCTCTTTCTTAGGTGATCAGTGAACATCCAAATGTTTTTCTTTTTACTGGGGACAGGAAGAGGAGGGTTTCTTTGGTTCTTTCTCATGACTCTTTTTAAGCAGCCCCAGCTTGTCGGGGGGCATGAGCCCTGCCTGCGCAGACCCTGTGGCCCTGATGGATGTCTCTGGAACACGGAAGCTCCTCCAGCAGGCTTTAGGGTGGCGGTGGTAGAAATGGAGGGAACCTTGAGGTCAGGTATTACAGACTCCCCATTCTCCAGGTGTGCGGACTGAGGCCCAGAGGAACTTCAAGGGAATGGTTTGAGCCAACTCAGCAGGTCAGTGGTGAGCGTGGGTTTGAACCTCAGTCTCCCGTTCAGGGGCTTTTACTGCTGCATGCCTGGGCCTTGCGCTCAGCCTTGGGGCTTTGAGGCTACAAAGTGACAGGCAGGGGCTTGGAAGCTGGCAGCCAGCGCTCTCTGCATGGCCTTCGGTGCCACTGTAGCATTGCCAATGACATTGCATGCTGCTGGTTTTCGGACCAACAAGTGGCGGCTCAGAGAAGAGGAAATTGTTTGTCTGAGTTCTTTTTTTTTTTTTAATAAATATTTATTTATTTATTTTAGAGAGAGCGAGAGAGCACAGGTGGAAGGGGCAGAGGGAGAGGGAGAGAGAGAATGTAAGGCATACTCTGTGCTGAGCTTGGAGCCTGATGTGGGACTCGATCTCATGACCCTGAGATCACGACCCTAAGATCACGACCTGAGCTGAAACCAAGAGTCGGCTGCTCAACTGACTGCGTCACCCAGGTGCCCCGTTGGTATGTTCTTATAGCTAAGAAGTGGCCCCAGCATTCAGACTGAGGCTTGCCTGGCTGCTGGGGCGGCAGCTGTGGCCCCCCGACAACAAGCCCATTGCAAGCCCATTGCTCTCAGTGCAAAGCCTGGATCAGCTGGGACCAGGGAAGATTTGGAACACAGTGGAGACCTTCAGTCTGACTGCATCCCTTTGTTTGGGTGGCCCTGCACCGGGGCAGCCTCCCTGATGGTGTTCTTCTCCCAGAGTGGAGCAAAGCCTTCTGGACTTCAGAGGGTGACTCTGAACTCCTGCCATCCTGTTGCCCCTTTCCCACCTCCTTCTTCTTTCTGCCTGTCTTTCCCTGCCTAGAATTCTAGGGCTCAGTCTTTTCAGGTTGGCTAACTGGGGGCCAGAGGAACTGAGACAATTTTTTTCTTTCTAACAAAGCCTAATTTTTACATAGATGGTTCTGTTGCAAAGTTCTTTTTTCAGCGTCAGAATTGAAATAAAATCTCCTTCTTTCTGTAACAAATTCTCATCTTCCCTCAAGCCAATAGTTAGTGGAGGCCACTTAGAGAGAAGGCCTGATGCTCAGGAGAAGTTAAAGGAGAAACAGAAATTAATATGAATATTTTGCAAAACGTTTACCTTGTTATATACCTTGTTTATTTCTTATTGGCTAACTTACACAGTTCATGTTCACTCTTTTAAAAATTACAAAAATCCTGATAAGCATGAGGATGACGGTGAAAGTGACCACTACTTGGGGCGCGTGGGTGGCCCAGTTGGTTGAGTGTCCGACTCTTGGTTTTGGCTCAGGTCATGATCTCAAGGTCATGAGATCAAATCCCATGTCAGCCTCTGTGCTGAGTCTGGAGTCTGCTGAGTTTCTTTCCCTTTCCCTCTGCCCCTCCCCTGCTTTGCTTTCTCTTTCTCTCTTGAAAATAGATAAATCTTAAAAAAAAAAAAAATTGACTGCTACCCTACCAGCCAGAACACTAAGGGGAACATTCTGGCATACCGCCTTCCAGACTTTCCTGAAGCACGTAGTCTATTTTTTATACAAAATGAGATCACGTTCTACTCACTGACTTACAGTTCGCTTTTTGCATGAAACAGTTTGGAGCTTTTGGAACATCTTGCCACGACAGGAGACCCAGTATACTTCTCCACCATTCTGGATGGCTGCTGCGTATTCCATATTTTTTAAATGTGCTATTACTTAATCAAGCAATCCTTTATTGTTGGACCTACCACCTATCCGAATGTGGCTGTAGCCACAACATGGGCACCTGGCTGTTCAGAGGAACAAAATCTCTCTCCCCTCCTGCGTGTGTGGTCGAATGCCTCTGCTGTAGGTGCCTAGTGCAACGGGGTGAACATCTGGATATTTGAAATAGTATCTGGTGATAGGTGGACAAAGCGAGCACCTGTAGGATACAGACTTGCTTTTTCTTTTCACCCACATGTTTGCTTGTAGATATTTGGAAACTGGCAGAAAGAGTCCCAGAGAGCCCCCTTCCCTTTCTCTCTCTGGTTTCTCTGGTTTCTCCATCAACTGCTTGGATTGGCAGTTCTTTGGCTTCTATTTGTCTATTGTTGTCATGAAATTCTGGAAGTTCTGGGTTCGTCTTTCATCTTATCCCACAGTGTGTTCTGTTGTTTAGCATTCCTTCTTTTAGATGAGATTTTTAAATTAAAAATGGTTTTTTCTCAAATTTTTGTTTTGAAAATCTTCGAACAGACAGGGAAGTTGAACAGATGGCACAATGAACACCTGAGGACCCATCATTTAGATCCTCGTTTCACTGGCCTGTTTCTGTGTGAATGTATTATTTCTCA
Source organism: Ailuropoda melanoleuca (assembly GCF_002007445.2). Lineage (NCBI taxonomy): Eukaryota > Metazoa > Chordata > Mammalia > Carnivora > Ursidae > Ailuropoda > Ailuropoda melanoleuca. The sequence goes on from NC_048223.1 coordinate 121,408,228, forward strand.
TGGCTCTGTGGCTTGACCACGCGATCACTGTGTTTTGCACAGTGTTGGCTGGGGTGCTGGGAATGTCTCAGGTGGCTGGGAGTTCAGAGCTGTTTGCTAGGTGCCTGGATTCTCTCCATGTGGCTGTGTTCCAAGAAGAAACAGACCAAGAAACCAAGGAGAAATCACAAGGACATGTTACGACCTGGCCTTGGCACCCATGCAGCCACACCACCACCATTTGTCTCCAAGGCCAGTCCAGATCCAACGGGAGCAGAAACCGATTCCATGTCTTGACGGGGGAAAAGGCACGATCACACTGCAAATGAGAACAGAGGAGGGGAAACATTGTGGCAGCTATCTTTGGGAATGTAATCTACCAGAGCCTGCCCTCTGGCAGTAAAAATTCACATCTCTCCCGTTCACTTCCTTCCCAGAAAGTGTCATCCCATCACGGCATCTGACTCGGGCTGAAGATCCAGGATCTTGTCCTCTAAGTCAGCTCCTGTGCCGATGAGGCCCCCGGCTGTGGCGCCTCTGGCTCAGAGACCTGTGAACGGCAGACACAGACCCAACACGGTATGGGGAGCCTGGGCTAGGATAGCCACAACAGACACTCCTCTCGAAAAAGTGGGGGCAGAACACCTCGTGATTGCTCTTGTCCCTGTCGATCCTGAGGATAAAGCAGAAATGAACAAGAAGGGTCATCTTTGGGTCGTGGGCACCGATTTGGTAGATTTCTTTGTGCCAACGTGATAATATGCAAAACTCACGTTGCATTGGCGATGATTATGTATCCTACTGAAATGGCCTTTATTCATATGACCAAAGACTTCTGAGTTGCTAAACCTAGTGGACACTTTCCAGTCTTTATCTCATTTGAACTCAGCGGTGCAGAGGCTGACGCTCACAGTCAGTGGGTCAACAAGCCTCCTTTCTTTAAAAAATGGTGCATCAGTAAAAAAACCCAGCCAAGTGTCTATACAGCAAGAATAGGCAGTTAACAATTTCCCAAGCTTTGCAGGTCCTCAGGGACCGGTCTCAGTATCATCACCCAGGATAAGAAGGTCGTCTCAGTGCTTCTGCCATTTCGCAGGATGGGTTCTGGTGGTCTGTGTTCACAGGCCAGGTTTTCTTCATAAAATGGAACTCGAGTGCTGGAGGTGACCCCAGATCGTCCCGCACGACGTCCTCACTGTGTACGTGAGGAGACCTGAAGCTCCGTGAAGGGCGGTGGCTTGGTGGCGGGGCCAGGAGACCCTCCTGTCATGACCCAAGGCCTCGGGTAAGTGTTCGTTCTCTGTCGCACACACGCTCGTGGCGTGTCTGTTGTGTCCAGCTTCTATGCCAGGCGTGAGGACTGTGGAGAAAAACAGACACGCTGTGCTCGGCAAATGTCCGGAGTCCCAGCAGTTGCACCCCAAAAGAGGAACTGTGCTACGCCAAACCATGTGGGTGCCAGGCCTCTTGGAAGTAGTGGCAACTGCATCGCTTCCAAGGCCTCCCAGGCTCCTGGCTCGTATGGGAGGTCAGAGTGCAGCTGGCCGGCGGTCTCCCACCACGCTTAGCAGAGATAGAGTGGGTAGGGGGCGCATTCCACCACGTCGACCACCGCCTCTGTAAAGTGAATCGGGGGCAATTGCCAAGTGGACCAATGTCTGCTTCAGCATCTTGAGAAAGCCAAAAATAAAAATCAATACGTGTAAAATTAGGCTGTCGCGTGAACCCAGGACCACGAGTAATTGCGATGTGAGTTCGGACCTCTGTCCAGAAAACAGACACCTTCCCCCACATACGGAATCTGTATTCTCAGCTCCTTCTCCAGTGATAGTTTCTGGCTTAGAAAATGATACTCTTGGTGATCCCTAAGAGCCTAATTTTTAAAAATCACCCCCTCTTTCTTTGCTTAGCACACACCCGCTTACGCTCTGCTATTTCAAAGAAAGGAGCAGATAATAACTGTGTTTTAGAAATTGGAACCAGAAACTAGCAGATGCAACTTTAGTGAATATTGAGTTTTAAACTTGTCTCGCTGTGATTTGTGGCCATGTCACGGCAAATATTTTTCAATGTCACCGCCTTAGCCAGTGCTGTCACTAAGGCAGTCAGCTGGGGAATAGAGGGCCGAACACTGTGATCTCAATATTAATGGGAGCTGTTGAAAGTGGCAAAGGTGATAAAGTGTTGTTTAGCTATTGGTGCCATACTTTGGCTGCGGGACATTATTATAAAACGCAGTCTGTTTTTGTCAGATTTCAATCACGGCTTCAATAACACGTTTAGAAACTTGGAGTCTAGGAGCCCACATAAGAATGATTTTTACCCCCCCTGAAACTAAAGGAGTTTAGATTGCAATCTGAAGAAATAGGGTTTGGAATTTGGATTTTACTTACTTGTTTAATAATTTTTTCCTCCAAATAATTTGGCAGTGTGACATCCTTGCCTGATTTGCACACAGTCGGATGGCTTAGATGTGGCTTAAAGGAGCCGGGAAATTGATCTGATCTCCTCCTTCACACTTGCGATAAGGAAAGATTCCTATAGGTCGTGTAAAGGCGGGCCTCGTTCAGCAGGCAGAGTCCTGAAACCCCCTCACCCCCACCTCCCCGGGCCAGTCCAGGAAGAGAGAGTTATGCAAAGTGCATAATGCTTTAAAAAATAATATCCTGTTTTGCAAAATTACATTTCGTTCAGGAAATAACAGGATTCCCTAGCTTGGCCGCGACCCTGGGGAGAAGGCGAATGAATGCTTTGGTGAAGGAGGCTTCCCCTGTCATTAATAGTGCGTGGGTTTAAACTTATAATTAAAATAACCTTTAAAATTCAATTTTTATAGATGGAGGAGATAACTTGATTTGAAACTCTTCAATGCACACATTTTATGTAGCATTCACCCAAATCCAATGGTACCATAGAAAAACGGGAACATAAAACCAGATGACGAGAGTTTATATAGCTCTTAAATATCAAGCTGTCAGGCTCTGTGCGGGTAGAAATATTGTAATTGGACAAGAGTAAAGAAAAAGAGTTTGTGTTAGCGTTGAGGGTTTTTGAGTGAATTCAGACCAAGCAGAATATAATGGAAACCCCTTTAAAAGAGAGAGGACAGAAAATCCCAAGGTCTGAGCATAGTCTGACCTCCCTTTCAGAGGAGATCTGCTTGATAAAGCAGACACAACCCCAATAAAATCCTAACAATAGAAAAAAGTAAATAGAAATCATATTAAGCAGTGGCAATATTGCCTGAATTGAAACAAAAATTAGGTATAATAGCCTTGGCGGGTTTTAATATGGTGTCCAATCACATCACGATATGAAGCATATCATGGTGTTTCTAAATAATGCTTATCGTCTGGAAATCTTCCTGCCTAGTAGACAACTTGCATTATTTGAGGTTTGTGGCTTTTTAAAAAAGAACTCATAAATATTTAATGTCCGGGATCAAGAATGAGGTTGGGGGAGGGGAACATGTCCCCAGGAGTAGTGATGTTTCCCTGTGTGACAGGCCCCAGCATTGTCTGGGGCCAGGTCTTGGCCGTGGCAGTGAAGTTTCCGGACAAGGAGAAGCGTGTCCCACGGAGGACCTGGAGCCTGGAGCCAAGGAGCCACCTGGCGCCAGGGCCTCAGGGTGAGCCCAGATGGCGGGGCAGCCTGGCACAGGTGTACCAACACGTGTCTGCTGTGCCGTGGCAGGACGAGGCTCAGGTTGATATTTCCCTTGTGTCTCTTGAAGCAAAGGGGCCACAGAGGGGGGAAGAAAAGGCAAAATGAGATCACATTGGCCATCTATGAATGCCATTCTGAATTCTAAGAGCTAGAGGCAAAATTTAGCCAAAGGAAACTGGCCTTCAAGCTGGCGATCACTTTCTTTTCTTGGTCAGCTGATCGGCGTGGACCCATCGAGAGCCTTCATTGAGCCAGGCTCCCAAATCCTCAGATGGTGTTTTCTGTTTGCCAAGAGATTCTTTAGGGAGGGGTTTCAACTCTTAAGTTTCAGAAGCCTGCTTCTTTTTTGGATGGAGGCTGTAGGCATTCAAGGAGAGTTTGAGGGATCGCCTTTTCTCTACTGTATTGGTCAGGTCCTCCATCCCAGGTGGGAAGGGAGATGAAGGAGAAGCGGTAGCCTGTGTGCTATTTCCTCCAGATTCCCACAGTTAATTCTTAAAAGCGAATCTTAGTGACTCTCTCGTTTGGCCCTGCGGCGTCTGCTCATCCATTCACGCCATTCCTGAGGACCCACAGTGTGCCAGGCACAGTCTCAGCCTCTAGAGACGCAACAGGGACACTGGGCAAGTTCCCGTCCTCCTGGAGCTTACGTGTCCGTGGATAACGCATGTGGCTTGAAATTTGGCCTCCATTAAGAGGCAGAAAGAAGAGAAGCAAAGTACCTTTTTGGGTGGAGTGAGTGCTTTGAGAGCAGAGACACCTTAACTTGTGCAGGATTTCGCCGTCTTCTGTTTGTACGGGTGGCCAGCCACACACTGACACCGGTGCCCCTCACCGGACCCCTGCAGTCTTCCAGGGGAGGAGGGCCGGACTGTGGGAGCAGCCTCGCTGGCTCCAGCATGCGCCTTCCTTTCTGAATCAGTTCGCTAACTTCCAGCCCCGCCCCCTCAGGTGGCGGTGGGCTGTGACACCCCTGATGGTGGGCACCATTGGCTTACAGAAGCGCTCAGGCCCCCTACATGCTCCCCCTCCGGCCAGCCCAGAGTCCTCCCTGCTGCCCCCGGGGAGGTTGGCCTGAGGGACTAGCACCACCTTCCTGGCCAGGGGAGCCCTGTGGGCTGCCTCGGGAGGAGGAGAAGAGGGAAGCGCTGTTTGCCTGGGGCCTGGGTTACCAGCTGACACAGGTCGTTCCCTGGCCCACCATGTTCCCGTGTCTCCTCCCCCTTGTGAAGCCAGCTGTGGTGGTCACGACAGCAGCCGATTCCAGAATTCCCCAAGGCCTACAGTCTAGCTGATCTCAATTTCCCTGGCCCTCCCCATTTGCTGGGCATTGGGAGTCTGGCTACATGCATCGAGGGTTCAACTGACAGTGAGCGAGGGGAGGGCTGGGGGCCACTTGGAGAGGCAGCCGGAGGTCTGCAGAAAGTGTTATATAGAAACTCACCACAGCCCCCTGGGACAGGGATATGCGGCAGTGTCATATCACCAGCAAGTGCTCGAGGGGCTTTCCCTTCCCGGGGCAGCTAGACCGGCACAGACAGCGGCTGGAGTCGCAGCTGTAGGAACCGCTCAGGGCTCCCCACGCTCAGGGCTATGCCGGGGCTCATCCAGCCCTGGGACTCCCGTAAGGATGGCTGCCATGAACAGTCTGTCTTGGCTTTGAATGTTGGCCTTGCCACTTACTTGCTAAACGATCTTGGTGAACCACTTAGTCTTTCTGAGCCTCAGTGTTCCCATCTGTAAGATGGGTATGATCCTGATCACAGGAGGCTGTGTGAGGTTCAGCTCTGTGTGTAGGGGGCCAGCCTCCTGGCTGGTGGCCAGTGAGCTGTCCTGTCAGTGCCTGGGAGGGTGAAGATCTTTCTCCTCCCTGTTGGGCTTGGCTTTGGCGCCAGAGTCCAAAGCACAGCATCTTTGGTGACTGTTAGTGACATACATGAGCCAGCATTGCCTGCTTTCAGGCACACCTCCTTCCACACTCCTTTTCCCTGGAGGTGCCTGCCCCTCGCAGCCCTGAGCCCGGCTGGACCCCGGCGTTGAGAAAGAGGAGCCACCCTGGGATGCCCTCGGGGAGGGCATGCGCACCCGGGTCCGTGTCTGGGAAACCAGAGAGGTTTGCAGTCATCGGGAAATAAGTGTGGGCAGTGCGGAGGCTGGAGCAGGGCTGAGGTGCCGAGTCAGGGTCAGGTGCAGTGTGGATGTCCTGAGTCCCAAGGGCACAGGGAGGTTCCTGCCCTGGGGTGGCCCCTGCTGGGAGGGCGCTGCCAGGGGTTGAGGGGCCTGAGCCCGGAGGAGGGGGGATCCTGGAAAGGCCTGCTTGGCGGGAGCTCAGTAATTTTGCTGCTCTGTCACTCAGACTCCTGAGGAGGACTGGGTCAGGAAGCAGAGACTGAGAGACAGAGAGAGAGGAGAGAGAGAAGAGATAGGGAGACAGGACAGAGAGAGTGGGAGGGACAGAGCCCCGGGGAGACCACGTACTGGCCCGGGAAACGTTTCTGAATGTCACCTGGTCTGATCTTTGCAGCAAATACTATTCTTGTGCTCATTCTACTGAGGACTGCAAAATTGAGGCTCAGGGCCCCCTGCTCCCACTTGCCCTTTCTTTCTGCTTTCCCCCACATTCCCGCAACCCCCAGGATGCCCTGTTCCTCCCTTGACAAGGTGTCCGAGGGGGCAGTTTTGGCCACAATGTCTCCCGCCCGGTTGTTTCAGGTCTGACACCTGTGAATCTCGTCTCCCTAAGTTCTTTTTCTAGGGCAGAAAACGTGTCAGAATCTTCTCATAGAGAAGCTCCCGTGGAATTGTGCACGTGTGTGTGTGTGCATGTGTGCACCCGCGTGTGTGTGTATGTGTGCACCCGTGTGTGTGCGTGTGTGCACCCGCGTGTGCGTGCATGTGTGCACCCGTGTGTGTGCGTGTGTGCACCCGCGTGTGCGTGCGTGTGCACCCGCGTGTGCGCGCGTGTGCACTCGCGTGTGTGTGCGTGCGTGTGTGCACCCGCGTGTGTGCATGTGTGTGCACCCGCGTGTGTGTGTGCGTGTGTGCTTCCGCGTGTGTGTGTGCGTGTGTGCACCCGCGTGTGTGTGTGCGTGTGTGCACCCGTGTGTGTGTGTGCGCGCACACATGCGTAGCCCCTTTTTTCTCAGGAGAGAGTCCACAGTTCTCACTGGATTCTTATGTAAAAAGGCCAAGCCCGCTGCCCCGGAGTTGCTTCCTCCACAACTGGTATCTTACAGGAACTGGAAATTTCCCCCTTTGAGTGCTTTAAAATCACCTCCTAAGACAGACACACTTTAAACAAGGCTACTAGCTTCTCAACACTTCCACGGCAAATGAGGCTGAGGAGTGGGGAAATAGAAAATAGGAATTTTTCATCAGGTTACAGAAAGGGACACCAGGAAGAGTGGCTGTGATCCCCAGGGTCAGGGCGACCCCAGAGGAGAGCAAAGGCCGCTGCTGTGTGCACACATGTGCATGTGTGTTGGTGTGTGTGTGCATGTGGGGGGGGGCATGGGACGGAGCGGGGGCGCTCACTGTGCCTGGGTGTCCTGCTTTCTTTCTCCCTGAGGCCGCAGGAGAGGTGCTGATGCCCCCAGCAGGGAGGGGTCGTTAGGGAGAAGGAGAGGCCATTCCCATCTTCAGATTCAAGGATTCCTGATTCCTGAGATCTCAGCCCCTAGGACGCCTCTCCGGGTTAGGGTTAGGCCAGGACCTCACAGCCCGTTCAGGCAGGTTGTGAGAGAAGCTTTTGTACCTGAAGGAGGTGGGCTTGGTGGTCTCCTGCCAGCAGCAGCTTGGTGTCGGCATGGCCTTGAGCAGTGTATGAAACTCAGTTTTCTTCTCTTTAAAGTGGTGCTAAGAGGAATTCTGATGTGATTCTCACTCATGGTGAGAATTGTGTGTGTGTGTGTGTGCGCGTGTGTGTGTGTGTGTGTGTAAACAGGTTGCAAATTACAAAATCTTAGGCACAAGTCCCTGCTAGTGTTTCATTCAATGAGTCAGTTAATGATAATTCAGTTCTTGGAAGATCTGCTTGCCATGGTCGTGGATCTGGGGGTCACATGGCAGCTGGGTGAAGAGCCCTCAGTGATGGACAGAGGATGGAAACCCATAGAAACCCTGGCTGTGTCACCCAGCTCCTGCACCCCTGGTCCCTTCCCTCCCGCTCCACTGTTTGGCTCCGAATCCCGCACACCGAGCCCTTCTCGAAAGTCATTGCGAGCCAAGCGTGTGAACGTAGGCCTGGGATCCTGACCTGTCACACTAGACAAGTCCCCCAGAGTGCCAACCGGGACTGAAGCCAGGGGCCCTCCCTGCACCCATGTTTCCAGCTGCTCCGGCCTGGGGACTGGTTCCAAGAGACTTCCACGGAGAAAGGGGGCGGGAGGCGCGGAGCATGTGTGAGTCATGCTCTCATGGCTCTGCAGAGGAGAGAACACCGAGCGGGTTCCACCGGGCAGAGAGCCAGTGCTCCGAGGCAACTCTACTTGCTCCGGGTCTCTGGGCTGCTCCGTGGCAGCACCAGACTGTGCCCCAGATTTCTGCCTCTAGAGTCCAAGCCTTTCCCTCCTTCTAACCTGATCCCTCTGTCTTCTCTCTCCCCCTCTCCCCAGTGCAACCCAGCTCCTTGGCTGCGGCTGAACTTGCATCAGGGATGGCTTTAGTTTCTAGGCTGACACCAGTTCCTTGATGGTGGTGGCCTGGATTACAGGGTTGAGAAGGATGCTGAGGCTGCATCTGGGGTCCAGTGGGAAAGAGTACTGTGACTGATCAGCAATGGCCTGCCTGCCTTGGACTTGGGAAAGGGGGTACTGTGGATTTCCATCCCTCCCTTACTTGTGGGACAGTAACATCCCAGGTGCTGTTCGGGGTCCTGTGGTGGCCAAAAAAACAGGTTAGCCATCACTCAGGAATGCTTGGCTCTGCTGTCCCTCCTGGGTGGATGGAGTGGTGACAGTCAGAAGCAGCAGGGGAAGCAGCCAGGGCAACCCCGTGAGCAGAGAGCCCGACTATAGCCCAGGCCTGGGCAGGAACATCACTTCTCCATCCATCCTGAGCCAATTGTCAAAATGCCTCCATTTGGTCTTTAATCCCTCCATCATCTCAAATGCCCAGGGAGGGTGCTGATGGCCCCTTGGCTGGTGTGCCAAGAAGGAGTGGAGGACACGGGACAGGGGCCTGGGAATAATGCTTAGGGACTCCAGGAAGGAGGGATAGCCCTGGCCTCACAGCTCCCCAGCCACACGCCACCCTGGTGATGTTACAAGATAAAACACGGGGTATTGAGTTAGGTGTGAATTTCAGTTAAATAATAAAAATACTTGTTTAGTCCCAAATGTTTTTATTTGTTAAATCCGGCAACACTAAACCCTTGCCAAGGGTGCCTGGGTGGCTCACTCGGTTAAGCGTCTGCCTTCGGCTCAGGTCATGATCCCAGGGTCCTGGGATCGAGCCTCGCATCAGGCTCCCTGCTCAGTGGGGAGCCTGCTTCTCCCTCTCCCTCTGCAGCTCCCCCCGTTTGTGCGCTCTCTCTCTCTCTCTCTGTCAAATAAATGAAGTCTTAAACAAACAAACGATAAAAAACCCTTGCCAAATATACCTTAGGCTCCAAATCCAGAAGGTTCCAGAGCCTCAGCCTCTTGGACTTCATGGAAACTGAAAGAGCCCCAATAAGGGGAGGGCGGGAGCCAGGCTGCCAGCTCTGTGAGGGAAGGGGCTGCAAGGGCAACTCGGCCGCCAATTCTGGTGTGGGCTCCGGAGCCCGGCTGCCTGCGCTCAAATCCCAGCTCTGGCACTCACTGGCTGGGGCACCTTGGGAAAGTTACCTAACATTCCCGAGCCTCAACTTCTCCATCTATAAAATGGGTATCATGGGATAGCTCCTACCTCAGAGGGCTGTCGTGAGCTTCCGTGTGAAGGCAGTGTAGACCGTGTACCCAGTCATATGAGGTGACCATCAAGGGGGGTGGTTGTCGTTGTGTCATTTTTGAATAGGTGTGAGGAGGGAGTCTGGGTCTTGGCTCCTGGTCCAAGCTCTGTCATGAACTTGCAGCGTTTCCTTGGGCCGGTCCCATTTCCCTGTCATATTTGACCACATTGGACTCAGTCGGTCAGTTGCACACTTGAACAAAATGCTTTGTTTGAGCAGCAGAACCCTGACTTCACACGAGAGCTCACGAAGAACCCGAGTGGAGAGACTGAAGAAACAGAGCTCATGAGCTTGGGCGCTGTGTGTGCAAGGGGGGCGGTGGAGCCCAGAGCGACCCCCCTCAGCTCTCCTTCCTCACCTGGTACATCCGCAAGACCCCACAACCCCCGTGAGACTGGTGCCCCGGACAAAGGGTTGATTTTTTCCCGGCTGACCATAGTCACCTTGGATACGTGTGCTGTTGCTGGTGACGACCTACCCCGTGTGGGACATGAGTGAATGGGACGGAAGGCTCCCTGTCCCAGATTCCATGCAGGGGGGGCTTGGGCTTGGAGACTGACGCGCCTCATGCCCCACCCGTGACTTGATCCGACGCCAGACACCCTCAAGCAGTGGCCCGAGGGCCTGGTGTCTGCTTCTGCCAGGACAGAGAAATTGAGTGGGGCATCACGGGGCCGGCCTAGGAGCTGAGGGGCTGCTGGGCGGGTGGAGGCAGCAGCTTCTGGGAGGCTGGGCCACACAGCAGGACTTCCTCCCCTCATAAGGGGAGCAGCTTGTCCACTGTCGCTGCTGCACTGAGTCCAAGTGCCCTGAGCCCCAGAGCAGGAGAGAGAGAGTGCTTTGTTCTCTTTCTCGCCTCTAGGTGGGGCCAGCCTCAGCTCATCTGGGGCCTTCCGCGTTCTTGTTTAGTTAATTCTTCCTCAAACCCTACTCCCAGAAATTCAAGTCCACATTCGGGCCCCCATTTTGTGGATGGGAAGGCTGAGGTCCAGAGGGGCTCTTGCTCAGGCCACACAGACAGTCAGGGAGGGCAACCCTGTTTTGGGTGATGGGGAGCACCGAGGATTATTTGAATAATCTCAGAGCTTGATTGGTGGGGAGCTCTCTTTCCATCAGATCTAGTGCCTTAACCTCTCACTTTAGACCCAGGGAAGTGAGGTCCGAGGCTCGCAGTGACTCGCCAGGCTCGAACCATGGGCCAGAGCCACCCGAGGCCTCGTCCACCTGGCCAGGTCGAGTCACTAGACACCCCCGCCACCGCTCCGCATCTTAAGAACAGAATACTTGTCAAAAAGCCCGAGTATTTACAACACTTGCCCTGCCTCCTAACTCCTTCTTGCTTTTCCTTTCCTTCCCCTGCTCGGTGGCTTCATCAGGGGCTCAGATGTTTTCTGGGTCAGGTCTGCTTTCTCAGGTGACAGTCAAGGCTTGTGGTTTATCGGGGAGACGCCTTGGTCTTTGTTTAGGCCAGTTAACTCGAGGAGATTCAACCCTGCTAGCGAAAGAGGCCCCTCGCTGGCTGTCTGGTTGACCCTGGCCGTGGTGCTAGGGAAGGTGGTGGTGGGGCAGGCGGGTGGCCTATTTATCTGTTTGTTTAGTCTCTGTGGTGGCCGTTTGATTGGTGCCAGGTGCAAAGGACCTGATGTCCTGCATCCATTCAATCCTTTTTGCACCAAATCCTTAATGCACACCTACTCTGAACCAGTCACTTTGCTGGACGGATCCGGGCATTAGTATAAGAGGGGCTCACAGTCTAGGGAGAGATGGGCTCGTAGACATCAGACAATAACCCAGATGAAAGGTGGTCAAAGCTGTGAGCACCAAGGGATGAGAGGGAGAATGTTCAGACCTGCAGATATCCACAGTACCTTTGTCTTTTGTAAGGCCAAAGGGGGAGGAGATGGTGGAAGGGACGAGGATGACCCAACCTGGAACAAGTCAATCATTTTAAAATTTCATTGCCGAACCTGACATAATTCAGAACTTGTATCTGGCTAATGCATCAGTTCATTAGAACACAAAAATACACTATCAAACAGACAATCAAATTTCATGTAAAATAAGCTTCGGCATTAAAACGGTTCCTGGTGTTTTATGTGTGTGACTCGGTGGGCAGATATATTTCTTGCTGCGAGAGCAAGACTGATTTGTGTGAAGGCTCCCAACACCAAATCACTTCGAAGGTTGGGAGATAAAATGTCGCTTAGGATAATGTAATTGGCCTTAAGGTACAGGAGTTGAATTATTTTCGGTGATTTATAATGTGGAAATTAAAGACTCACTCACTTTCTAATTTAATTCCATCTTCAATGGAAAAATGTTCACTCTGATCTAAATTGGCGAGTAATGTTGCTAATTCAAATGCAGATGTAATTTCGATTCTGGTAGCAGTTTGCGGTGATTGACGGGTCTCCAAAGAATCATTAAGATCCTTATCTCCCAATCTCACAAATTCCCCGGCAGTTGTGATAATAACTTTGGCTAAGGAGAAAAAGGGAAAAAAAATAAATTCTCCCCTGCCCTGTTAGTTCGAGCCTTGCTTTTTGTGGGATGTGAATTTCGTGTCTTTTTCAAATTTACCGTCTGCCAGAGACAAAGCGTCGCTCACTTACCAAATTCGGTGGTGGTGTAAACACGGCAGTTTGAATTGTTTACCCCTGCTTTCCCTCTAAAATATGAATGAAATGGCCCAGAGAAGTTATCCCCAGTTCACAGTTAATTATCTGGGATTTTACACCACATTTGGTGCAATTCATTGATAAGTATCAACTACCCAGGGACAGGCAGACAATGATTAGCCGTAATCACGCAGGCTTTGCCCTCCCTCTCTCAGCTGTCACATGGCTCGAACATGGTAATGTGTCTTCATCTAAGTAGACCCTGAGAAGCTGCAATGGAGAAATGATGGGGTCACTCCCGCTGCGTGAGAAATGGCCAGGTCAGAAAGATGGTTGCCTGCATCATCTGTTTGCCCAGCAAGTAGCCCTGGTTGGGTTGGGTCACAGCTTTGGTCCAGTGTGCAAATTAAACTCCTGACCCGGCCAGGCGGTGGCTCTGACTCCCTCTAAGCAGATGGCAAAAGAATTGATTTCTTTGGACAACAGCTAATTTGACTGAAGTAAAGCCATTGCGGTCCAAGAGTTGATAGATTCTATCCAGCTTAGGCAATTATGTAAAGATTTGGGGGAAGTTGGGTATATTCCTGCATTTCTAGGGTTGCTGAGAACCATGAATGTGGAGTGGGACATGTCTTGGAAACAAGCTGACCCCATTTGTCGGCACGAGCTCTCACTGCACACGATCATTTTCTCTGTACAAGGTTTTATAGCAGAATTTGTTGATTTATAGCCTGTGTTAAGTCTCCAGGGGCACATGGTCATGGTTGAATGACTTTGGAGAGTGGGGGAAACACATCTCAAGCAGCTTGGGAAAGAAATAATTTTGCCTTGGAACAGGAATGAAAACAAAAGCTTTTACAAAATATTTATTGCTATTTTATAATCTATTTTTAAAAGTTTGATTGGGGGGGGTGTGAACCTATCTGGCAGAGACTGCTTGTGCTCACCAATATCCGTGCTCTCATCTTATTCTGGGGCATTCTGCTGGACCACATCTCCCTGTCTTCTTTGCTGTTAGATGGAGATGTATGACTGAGTTCTGGCCAGAAGAATGTGTTCATACATCTCTTGTTGACCTGGTCCGTGAAAAACTCTTCCGTGTGTGATCCTTACTCTCTCCCCCCATCTGTTGGATAAATGGAGAAGACTCAGAAGATTCTTCCTCCTGCCTCCAAACACTAGAACTAGAAAGAAATTTTACCTGAACAAGATAGAAGAGCCTATTGGGTTAGACCACGGAGGTATTGGGATTTGTTTATTTTAGCGACTAACACTACTCATCCTAATACAAGCTGCATCAAGCACAGCGGTATAAAGAATAGATGTATTGATTTCCTCTAATTCCCAAGTTAATTCTTTGTGGATCTCATATGTGTTACTGCCAGTGATCAAGCTGTATGCATGATCCACAGATGAATGAACCGTGCTTCCATTTTGCCTTTAATCCCCATGGCACCTTGAGTTAGACTTTGGCCTTAAATATGATGACTGATAAATGGGGAAGCATTTTGATTTTACAGATTTGTAGGTGTTCCCCTAAGATTGCATTTATGTCCAGAACCAGGGTCAGCAGATAAGCTTTTGATTTCAAGAAGGAAATTTTCACTTAAATATGAAGATATAGTGTGTGTCGTTGGCAATTGTTTTCTCGGTTGTAGACTTAGCCAGTATTTAGTCTTTAACAAACTTATCCATGAATGTACAAAGACAGCTGGCTGGAGATCACCTGCTTCTTCCCGTCGCTGCCCCCTTTAGTGGACTTCTTCCTAAACCTCTCTACACATAACTACTTGTCACATCATTCTCCATTGTGTTGGGAGAATTTTCTACTGATGGTCTTGCTGATGCGACATGCTTCTGTGAAGCTGGAAGGTCTCGAAGACCGTGGAATAAACTCAGGGGATAGACTTTTCTGCTTTTTAATAAGGGTGTCAAGGATATCCATGCAACTGAAACTCATCCCAACGTATGACACAGTGTTGGTGACCTCAGTCCCGCCCCTACCGGCCTGTGGCCAGTGCTCATCTTTCCTCCTGTGCCCCTTGCTGCCCTGTCATCAACAAATCTTCATTCCTTACTGCTCACCGGATGAGCTAAGCCTGTTCTCACCTCTGTGCTTTGTTCACGTCACTTTCTCGGTCTGGCCTACTGTGCTGGCTCCTCCCCGCCTTTGGAGTAGAAGCCCAGTTAGTGTCGGAAGTTCAGCTCAAGCAGCCGTAGATCCTTGAAGGGCTTTCTGCCCAGTTCCCTTGCCACCCACAGGGGACATGGTCTTCTCTTGTCAGACAGCTCTGTCCCAGCATCCGGGGCTTTGGACGACTCTAGTTTGCTTACTCATCTGTCTCCCTCTACTCTGAGCTTGGAGGACAGGATGGTGATGCTAAATGTTATTGCCATCTTGTTCATACCTTGTCATTATTATTGCCAGCAGTTACATTACAGAAATACCCGTGATACCCCACTCGTGTTGTACCCGCAGGGTGGCCATCCTGGCTCCAGGCTAACCTTTGCCTTCTACCCTAGGCATTGAGAGGCCTTTGCTTTCTGATGCCAGCCAGTTGGCACGTCACCTCCTAAGGGTCTTCCTCTGGTAGAAGGGGTGGATGGTGATGCTGCTTGAGTTTGTGGCTGCCTGTAACCATGTTCAGAGCTGCCCATGTGTCAGCTTGTGGCTAAATCTCCTATAAACCGCCTGGGCCACTAGATGCCAAGAGGAGTGGCGGAACCAAACTGCGCTGTCATTCTCGATGCACCTGGTTCACCTGAGTAATGACCTGCGATCAGGTGTTCTGTAGGCTAATGACATGGCATGGACATACATATTTCCTTTCATGCTTTTTAGATTTTTTTTCTTTTTAATTTCCTCCCCGCATCATCAGCGTCCAGAGAGACCCTGCTTCACCTCCTCTCAGGCAGCCATCCCAGCACACGAGGGCCCTCTTACACCACCCTCCTCTCGGCTGGAGGCCCAGTCTCTTTCATCTCTCCTAATACGGCCATCCTCTTGCAGGATTTTGGCTCTGAAGCTTCAGGAACACTCCCCAAATCCACTTGTTTAGCTCTTTTTTTCTTGATGGTAATAAGAAAACAACTACCAACGATTAAGTGTGGACTGTGGGCCAGGTGTTGTATGGANCACTCCCCAAATCCACTTGTTTAGCTCTTTTTTCTTGATGGTAATAAGAAAACAACTACCAACGATTAAGTGTGGACTGTGGGCCAGGTGTTGTATGGAGAGCTTGGTATGCGTTTTCTCATTAGATCCTTGTAACTAATGGGGTATCGTAGATACTACTGCCTCCGTTTGGTGTAAAAAGGAATGGGAGCCCAGAAGAATCACATCCAAGGTCACATGGCTGGTCAGCATCCAAGGCTGTGCTGTACCGGGGCCCACGTCCCGCTCCTTCCGACTGTGCAAAGAGCTGATGTTGCAGTTCAAGCCTGAGGGCCATCTGCTGGAAGAATTACCTTTTGCAAGGGAAGAATTAGTCTTTGGTTTGATTCAGGCCTTCAACTGATTGGATGAGGCCCACCCAGCACACGGAAAATAATCTGTTTAAAGTCCACCAATTTAATCTCATCCAAACACACTCACAGAAACAGGCAGAGTAATGTTTGACCACATATCTGGGCACTGTGGCCCTGCCAAGTTGATGCATGAAATGAACCCTCACAGCCCTCTTGCTGTTTTGAGGATCACAGTCAAGGAAACATTCAGCCGTTTACATAGCACAGTGCCATCATCAGGAATGGGCTCAAGCCTGCATTCGAGCCTGATCTCTCCATTTACTTAACACAAGACCTCAGGAAAGTAGATTAAGCTCAACTGTTAGCTGGGTATAATAACGGCTGGGAAGAATAACGCCAGGCTGATGAGATAAATAGCAGTGCATGTGGCAAAGAGCTTCGTTAAGTGTTAAAGTGACACATGAAGATAAGTGGTCTGGGCTTATCATTCCTTGCTTGGACTTGGACTTCCACTTCAAGCCCATTGGAATGGCTTTTCCAGCTGGAAATTCCTGGTGGTGCAGCCATCTTGGATACCAAGGCAGCTCTCCTATAGTGGGCATGACATTAAGCATATCAGGCCATGTTCTCAAAGCCACCAAATCATGGGCAGCCAGAGAGCGGCCTGGCATCTGCGTGGGTGATGTGGGACAGTAAGCCCATCCTCAGAAATGATCCTTCAGATGTGATTTAGGAGCAGAGGATGTGGACCTGCTGCCCAGACCCCAACGTGTGACTGATTTTTTTCCTAAAAAACCCTTGGCTGGAAAGTTTCTGCGCACTTTGTACATATTAACTCGTTCCATCTATGAAGTCAGTAGTATTCTTCCCACTTTACAGATGGGCCTGAGCGACAGGGAGATTGAATTATTTGCCAAAGCCACACACTGGGAACTATCAGGGCTCAAAGTTGAACCCAGGACATCTAACCTAAGAGCCTGTGTTTCTAACCACTGCTCTGCAGCTGTCCCAGGGGCTGGCACATGACTGGAAACCGTCAGAGACAACCAGACCTAAGAGGGCTCGGTGATTTGTTGCATAATCACTCGCTGTGGAGTGGTTCACAGTCTCCCCTGTGTGACCTTGGGAAGGTCATTTCTTCTCCTAGAGCCTCACTTTGCCCATCTGTACAATGGGAGCCCTCCCTGGGCTGCCTTCCTTGGCCTTGTGACTTTCTCCTTCCCAGAAGTGGGTCCTCCTTGACCCTGGGCGCCTGCTCTGAAGCCGCCTCTTTCCTTGCTCTGGTCTCAGGGGGTGCCTGGGATCGTTCACCGAGAGCATATCCACCTCACAGGTTGGAGAAGCAACTGTTAAAGGCTGGGCTAGATGCTTGCGTGTGACGGCACCCAGGCTCCGTTTGCTCTGGCTCTCCGGGACCGGGACAGCATTCCTGCCTCTTTTAGCATCCAGCCGGCCACCTGGAAACACACGGAACTTACTGCAGGAAGGAATTGGGGGTTGTGACACAGGATGAGAAAGGATTCTAATCTTGGGAATTCCTGTCCTGAGGTCCTCGGGGGGTCAGGGTGGTGGGGGAGTCAGTGTGGGCACAGTGGTTCTCTGGAGGCTAAGGCCAGTTGGATGGGAGGCCTGGCTGTCCCAGACAGGCACTGTGCTTGAACGGTCAGCCAGATTAGGGAGAGGGAAAACCTGACACCAGGACACTGGTAAATGCCATGTCTGGATGTGGGGAAGGAAGGGACTAGCAGCCCTCCATCACCTATCACGTGCCAGTCACTGCCCTGGGCACTATCATTCTTCTCAACTTAGTCCCAGAGCCAAGCTTGTCCAAAATCACACAGCTGTCCAGTCTCGGAGCAGAGATAGTAGCCCACCCCCAGAGCCAATTCTCCCAGGCTCTCTGACCGGGGCCAAACCAGGGGAGAACCCTCAAGGAGACCACTGGGAACCTGGCCTGCCACACACCTGATCTGCCCCTCCGGAGCAGCAGGGCGGGGGATGGGGGAGCCACCAAGTGGGGCTGGCTTTGCGGGTCTCTGCCAGGCGGGGCTGCAGAGCTGGTAAGGTGTGCGCTCATCTCCTATAAGTAACATCTCCCTGGCCATTTAGGAACCCTCTGGTCTTTCTAGCAAAAGCACCTGGCCGGGGCCTTGCTGGCTTTTTCTGCAGGCCCAGAGCGCTGTGCTATTAGTGAAGAATGATCACTGTCCAGAGAGGGGACCCCTTCCGCCAAGAGCTAGCGATCATAACGATGAACTCCCGAGTGCCCTGATAACCCCCCCTCCCCCCCCAGCAAATTCTCAGCTCTCCGAGTCCGGCCCTTCTCGGTCAAGGCCAGCTGCCCTCTAGGGAACGTCTTAGAAGACAGATGCCATCAAAAGATGGAGCAAAGCAGGACGGAGCCCCGAAATGAGAACATGAAAGTTTTCTAGTTTACTTATTAGTACAATATGTAATTGGATAGAAGGAGCAGGTTTCAAAAATTTGTCTTACCCTAATGACTATAATTTTTTAAAGATTGAAAATGAATCTGACTAGAAAATACCATTAAACTACCAAGTTGCTTAAAATTTAAAGGGTAATTCACATATAATGCTTTTATTTAATAGCCCAATTTACAAAACGTCTAAAATTAATGCGGATCTTTTCAGGACAAAATCAGCCGTAACTGCACCAACTAATTTTTGCTCATTTGAACTGAATTATTAATAAGAGAGAAATATACCATATGTTCCCCAAAGAGCTGGATACATTTATTTCAAATAAAAGCACTGTGTTTGGTGGAATATAAGAGGTTTAAATGCTTTCAGAGAAATGGGTTACTTATATACAGATTTAATAGAGTATAAATCAGGCGACGTAATTAAGGACGCAGCTGCTTCTGAACCCAAAGCTGGCAGCTTCGGAAGTTCCTTTATCACCTGCACGGCTTTCATGTGCAACCATTTGTTCTCATGGAATAATACCAGTGATTCAATGATTTTGCAGTTTATACTACCCTGAACAGGAATTTTATAGCAGGTTTTAGATTAACCTTGGTCATACCTATTGAGCTCATCTATTTCTCCTTTACAAGATATGTATTGAGTTCCTACTACGTGTCAGGCAGTGAATTAGTCTTGGAACAAAATGGACTTGGATCTTGCCCTCAGTTTCCTTCCTTCCCTGCCCTTCCTTCTTCCCTTCCCCCTTCCTTCCTTCCTTCCTTCCTTCCTCCCTCCCTCCCTCCCTCCCTCCCTCCCTTCCTTCCTTCCATTTACCCCTCATTCTGCAAACTCAGGACCTGGTTTTCAGGTTCAAAGTCACTGACTCCCACTCACACGGTGGAATGGGTCAATGTCATGGCAGGTGCACACCGAGAGAAGAGGTTTTCCCCACCGCTGTTCACGGGTTCTGCAGCCTTCGTCTGGCTGAGGGAGCTTTTAGCCCCGAGGTGAGTTAGAAAACCCTAGTCTGTACTTCCTTGTGCTCTGGGGGCCTGAGTGCTTTCAAAATTAGAGCCCCCCCCCACAGCAGACCATCAGGGAAGAGCCTTCGAATGAGCAAGTTCAAGTATTACCGGCAGAGACGGGGGCTGGAGATGGGCTTTCTGTTCTTAAAATGTCCCCAGCTTTACAGCAAAGCTCCCCTTTCTCTCCGTACTGGGTTATAGTGCTAGAGTTTAATTGATCAGATTGCAATGAGTTTTGGAATCGCTCGCTTCATCCAAAGGCTGTCAGCATGTGGACAGTTCCAGAGACTCTGTTTGGTGCCTGCTGATCTCTGGGGGCTCTGCATGGGGATCTCTGTGCCCCTGACACCTCAAAGGCTGGCGGGGCCCTGCCTTGCAGGCACTCTGAGCATGCTGCCATTGTGCAGTCATTGCTTTCATTTCTGTCCCTACCCCTGGGTCCCCTGTAAGCCGCGGGCAGGCACTGTGTCGGGTCCATTACTATTCCCGTGCCTGTTCTGGTGTCCGGCCCCATGGTGGGTGCCCGAACCCCATGTGCCATGCATGAACCTTTGTTCTTCTTTAATGAATTCTTTAATGAATGGATGTGATTTCTGAATGATGGATTCGGATGCACCTACCAGTTTCCCGGCCTCTGGCAAGTCTGTGCCGACTTTGGCAATGCTGTGATGGCAAGCAGAGTTTAATTCAGGGGGATGTGCTTGTTTCCCTGCAGGCCCGTGAGCCGACAGGGGCTGGAAACCGTGGGCTTTGGAAATCGGGTGTGTGTGCTTCAGCGAGACGAGCAGCCGGCCTCAAACCCCAAAGCATCCATGTTAAATGTATCTCAGAGTGAGTTTATGTTTTAATGGAAGCAGTTATCCCACTAGCAGACTTCAAATGGAAATAGCAGCTCTCTCTCCATAATGGGTGAGGGGTACTTTAATTAATAGCACCTCTTGGATTTTAATGACAGTGGCTTTGGTTTCTGGCCATCTGATGACCACTTGAGCTATTGTTTGGGGGCTGCAGGGACATGCGGACCTGTCTGTGTCAGCTGGAACACAATGGGCATCTCAGAGGTGTTGCGGTTTGTGGATTTACTAAAGCCTCATGCCTGCGCCTCATTTATATCTCAGGGCAAGCGCCGTACCCCGCGAGGCTGGGGAGGAAAAAACCCTCTCCATTGTCTCTTTTATTCTGGTGCAGACTCAGTAGAATTTCCAGCTGCCTGTGGAACCACAGCACAGCTTCCTGTCGATGGCCGGAGGCTGCTTTGTCACAAGGTGACTGTGCCCGCTGGGGAAGGTTCCATGGCCTCCCGGCCTCCCTGGGTGCCCTAATGGGCGGCTCGTCGTGTCCCGGCTCGGATGAGCCCAGGAAGCCAGTTTTCTAAGACTGGTGGGGAGAAAGCCTTCACTTCCTACCCCAAGGAAGCCACGACTAGGGGTGGCAGGCTGGGGACAGGGCTGCCAATTAGGGAAAAGCTGCACACATAGCCCTCTACCCCCATCCCGGGTCTTGTGTTGAGGGCTGAGGGTACAAGGGGAAAAAGACCCTCAAGGGGCTCACTGTGTGGGAGGAGACGGGCATGGAAGCGAGAGTGCCGTAGGCCCGGCTCTGGGTTCCTACGGGAGCCTCATTAGGCTTTAGAGAGGGAGGAAGAGGCGGCCTTCCCAGCAGCCAGGAGAAGCTCCCAGACCCCCTGACAGGCTTGGCCCAGGAGACCCTGCTGTTCTGCTGCTATGAGGAGCCCCAGGGATGATGGTCCCCTCCCCATAGGGGCTCCACTAGAGAAGCTCCAAACCATCCCATGCCTGGGCCCTCCCCCCACCCCTGTCTGCAGACCCCGCAGGCATTAGGGGCCATGGAGGGGAAAAGGTGGCTGTTTGAAATGCAGGGGGCATGGCGGGTGGGTGGGGCTCGGACCCTCTGCACCCTTCCTCCTAGCTGGGCCTGGGCCTCTGCTGGCATTTGGATTTGGCTGCTAGGACCTTGCAGAGCTGACCCGGTTACGTACTCAGCCATTCTGCCCGAAATATACACTTCTGTAAAACCCTCCAGGGCCCTCCTCATAGTGTGAGGTAAATCTGGGGAATGGGGTCCATCACTGTGCTCTGCACTCCCCCCGCCCCCCAGCCCAGCTTTCACTCCAGTACCCGGTCTCCTCCCTCTTATTCTTGCTGTTGGGAACACCCCTGACTCCCCTGCATGCTGGCCCAGCCACCACCTGTCCTTCAGATCCCAGCTCCTCACTCCATCAGGAAGCCCTCACTTCCCCAGCTGGGGCAGTGATGCTCTATGAGAACTGTTCATGCTACCTTCCCGGACAATGTCCTTATTTCCCTACTGAGTCCTTTCCTGGGGAGAGGAGACACTTAGCTGCTTCCCCTTAGATGTACATTTTAGGATCTGGGAAATATGGAGAGGTGGGGTGTTCTGTTCTTTGCTCCCTCCACCTGGGAGGCTGGAGGGGGCTGTGATGACATTTCCCCCTCCTGCTGGACCAGCTGTGAGCCCATGAAGTTTTGATCCCTATCACGTTGTCCAGAACACACAAGGGCTGCAAACTATTGTTGAACGAGCAGATAAATGAAGAGTGTGCGTATGTGGGGCAGGGGTTGGAGCACCCCCACTCGGGAATAGGATCTTAGCCCTTTCTGTGCCTGTGAGCTGCCCACAGGACCCAGCCCAGTGTCACCCTTTCCTCTGCCACCTGCCCTCTCGGACGCACGCCGGAGCCTCGCGAGACCAGGGAGGAGGTAATTAACGCTTGCAGGTACCCCAGCTTCTCACCCGGGTATTTAAACCTCCCCGATCCCTCCATTTAAATAATTAATTATAATCTAACTACCTGAGGCAGAAGAGAAAGCCGCAGGCTCCCAATGCACAGGTCCTTTAACCCATAAACTTTGATCTCGGCCCCAAAGGTCAGCCATCAACGCCTCACCCTGCAGCCTGGCTGATGCTTAATTACCCAATTAACGCATCATTTTATAGCTGGGTAGTTTAAGGGACTGCAAAAAGAGGGTGGGCTGCCAGGGTAGCAGCCTTTGGTCATGGCCCTGTGCTTCTAAGGCACGAATTAAATATCTGTGTCTTCTAAAAGTCAGTGTGTGATTTATTGGCAAATTGGTGGAAACAGCCCTTGGGGGGTTGTGTTCAAAATCTGGTTTAAAAGAGTGGCTGCTGGCTATGACTTTTTGATTTCCTCTATCCTATTGAATGCCATTAGCCCTCTTTCATGTAAAATAAATGTTTGAATGCAGCTCATAGAGGGCTTATTTATTCATTTCGTTCCTCTTACTGCCCACTATCATTATTTCTCTGTTGATTCTCTTCTCTGGAAGAACAGAAATAAACCCTTTCCTTCGAGGCACGTATTTGGGATTCAGATGATATGGAGGTCCCCTGGGCTTGCTCCCCTAACCCCCACCCTGCCCCTTGCCAGAAGCCAGAGGTGGTGCATTTCAGTCCTGGTAAATCATGCGTAACTCTGGGATGGGAAGGACTCTGGTGTTATTTTATTTGTGATTTGCTGTTATTTATTCATTGGGAAGTGTCCTTTTCCAAAAAGAGCACAGTATGCAGAAAAACATAAATGGGCGACACGTTCTGTTTTATAAGCCGATGTGAAGAAAGCCGCTGTCACCATGTTCAGATAGGGAGTGGGGGCCCGTGCTTCATCATCAATTGTATCCTTATTAGAACATCCTCGTCTAAATCTGGGAGATGTGGAGGGCCTTCTCCTCAGCCACCTGACCCTCTTCTGACCTTTTAACTGGCTAGCTGAAGACACCAAGGAAGGTCCATTCATTTAACAGGTCACTGTGGGCGTGGGAAAATGGGCCCACTTATGAAAGAGAGTTTACAACATAAGAGAGTTTATGGAAGGACAGCTGAGATGGAAAGGATCACCATGTGGGCAGAGAGGTCCCTGACACTGGGGTTAATCAAGCTGATTTCCTGGGAGGAAAGAGATATGTCAGAGATCAAGTCACGGAAGAAAGCTTGGATCAGCCAAAGTGAGCGTTCCATCTACCTTTGCATCTCAGAGCCCAAGATCCAAATACTTCGCATTTATAAACTGCAAAGCTCGTGTTAGCTTTGTTTTCCCAAAAGGCTCAAAAGCCGAAGTGGATTTGAAACTTCTTCCCTGGCCCAGGCTGCCAGCACTTCCAGGATTTGCTTACACACAGACCTTTGCAGAATTGAAGGGACTCGACTGTCCAGTGCTCTAGGGCAGGACTCTGTAAACAGGAGGTGCTTAATTATTGCTCTGCAAATACACGAGCCTGCGCGCATTACATGGGAAGAAACTAAAAGAGGGATCATTTTGTCTTGGGTCCTGCTGCTGTGTCACTCACTGTTCTCTGACTTCTTTGCTTCCGTACCAGACAATGATGGGCGGCTCTCCCGGGGCTGAATCCCTCAGCGCCTAGCTGAGGGTACACGGGAAGTGAGATCTCAGTGGGGCCGGCCCTCAT
Organism: Ailuropoda melanoleuca; assembly: GCF_002007445.2. Lineage (NCBI taxonomy): Eukaryota > Metazoa > Chordata > Mammalia > Carnivora > Ursidae > Ailuropoda > Ailuropoda melanoleuca. The sequence continues at coordinate 121,431,805 of NC_048223.1, forward strand.
GGGCTTGGTTGGAGTGGACGCGTGACCAGCAGTTCAGCATAGCGTCTTCCTGTAGAGAATGTCCCCTGGAGCCAGACTGCCTGGGTTTTTGTCCCAACTCCTCCGAGTACTACCTGGGTGATCTCGGGTAAACCGCCTCATGGCTGCGAGCCCCAGCTTCCTCGTCTGTGATACGGGCACCTGCTAATACCTACCTCATAATGGATAAGAGTTACTGCATGCTAGACGCCTGGAAGTGCTGCACGAGTGTAAGCTACTTCTGTGAGCACCCACCAGCTCTGACTTGCCTCCCTGGAGCGCTGCAGTGAATTTTCTGGAAAGGATAAGCCACTGGGCTTGGTGCCTGTCCTTTGGGATTTAGTGCATGTGCCCACCCTTATGAAACTGTATGAGGTCAAGGAAATGCTGTTTCCAGTCACTGGAAGGTTCCTTCTAGAACATTTCAGTAAGATTCAGGGGCTGTTTGGTCCCGCACACAGTGGCTACTTACAACGACACTTTTGTCCTTGGATCTGCTTTTCAGGTTTATGTGACTTACTAAACTGTTTCTCGTGGCTTTAGCTTCTTCCGGCAACCTTAACTCTAGGATCCACCCCGGACTTCCTCTTCTGGTCCTTTGAAAATGATTTTTCATGTGCTCTGGGCCAGCAGTTAAGATAACCAGGGTGTTAGCGTGTAAATTACTAGTAAGTCACATCTAGGTGAAGAGTGGAAGGGTTCCCTTATGGATAAAATATAGTGATTTTCTCTCCATGGAGTCTGGATGCTGTCCCTGGCCTTCACCCAGCCTCCCCCTGACCCTCCTGCCCTTCTTCAGTTAGAAGACACTATAGTCATTTGGATTTACACAGCAGAGCCTGTCCCTCTCCTATTTTAAAACTTCAGTGGGTGTTATCCCCATAAATCAAGCCCAAACCTCTGCCCATAGCAATCTGGCCCCGGGCCATCTCTCCAGCCTCATGCCTGACTACTCTCTTTCTTACTCAAACACGCATTGGCCTCATTGGGCATCCTTCAGTCCTTCCAACGTCACTGGTCTTTCCTGCCCGGGGCCTTTGCATAGACTACCTCCTGGGCCCAAGACATCCTTTGCCCCATTGTGCTTAGAGCTGTTTCCTCCAAATCTTCTGGTTCTAAGTTTGTAAGCTACCTCCTTGAAGACACCTTTCCTGCCAACCACCCCCTCCCTTTCCTTTTGCTGCCCCTTGCTGGATTCATTCTTAGTACATGTCACATTTGGGGGTGGTTCTTTCCCTCTAAAGTGTTAACTCCTGCTCATTAACACACCTCTTTGGCTGCTACCCCTCCTTACACACACTCCCCCTCTAATCTGATGCCTGTTTCCTGAGACACCCTCCCAAGTAATCCGCCTGCAGCCCAGCCCCCGTCCTGGAGTCGGCCTTAGGGGAACCTGCGCTAAGACACAGAGGGAAATAAAACGTGGGGATATTGCAAATGCGACATGTTTCATTTACATTTAGAATCGTTTTGGCATTTTTCAAAGTACTTTCACATACATTCATCTAAGCTTTGCATATACCTTCAGCTTTATATGACCCCATTAAGGTATATAACTTAAGCTTTATATTACGAGTGTGAGGACTAAGGAAGGCAAATGTTATTTATTTCCCTCTGACCGATGAGAAATGCAAGAAATAGGTCACGACCTATAAAGTCACACAGCAGGACGATGGCAGAGATGAGGCTTAGCATTCTTGGCTTTGCACTTGCTGTCTTAACTTCTGGCTGTTCTGAACCCTGCCTGGTCTGCTCTTTTCCCAGGAAAGAATTCAATGGTTGGGAATTTACTATTATCACTCACTATGTATTTTTCTGTTGAATGTCAGGCTTCAAATTGATGTGTTTTCCACCTTTCCCACCCATACCCCAATACCCCAAAGGAGACGTGTTAGCAGGAGAGGACGCCCCACAGTATTGAGGGTCAAGGACTTATAGCCATTCCTTTACGTGTTTTATGAACTTACGACAGTCCTATGAAGGTAGGTGGTGAAATCCTCATGCTGCAGAAGAGATTGTATCCAAAGCGCCTGGCATGGTGCCTGGCACATAGCAGGAACCTGTTAAGTAGCTGCCATAGACCAAATGTTTGTACCCCCCCAAATTCGTATGGAGAAACCCTAATCCCCACTGTGATGGCATTTGGAGGTGGGGCCTTTGGGAGGTAATTAAATGTGATGAGGTTATGAGGGGGTCCCCACGATGGGATTAGTGTCCTTAGAAGAGGAAGAGACTGCAGATCCCTCTCTGTCTCTGCCATGCGAGCACGCGGTGAGAAGGGGGCCTCGGCAATTCAGGAAGTGGGCTCTCACCAGCTACCAAATCTGCCAGCACCATGGTCTCGGACGTCCCCACCTCTGGACCTGTGAGAAATACACGTTTGGTGTTTGTTACCCAGTCTCTGGTGTTTCATAATAGCAGCCCATACTGACTAAGACAGTAGTTACTGAATGAATGAGGTTCAGAGAGGTTAAGTTGCTTTCCTAGGTCACACAGCCAGTAGGTGGAATCTGTCCCATTCCTAGTCCTAGGACCTCTCTCTGCCTTTAGAGGCCCCCCTCCAAGCCTCCATCAGGGCCTGTCTTCTTTCACATCAATGCCTGCCTGGGGTACTCAGCCGTGTTCACTTGGTGTCCACGGACTGAAGGAAACGTCACATGCCTCATCAGTGATGCCCTAAATGTCTGAGTGGCTGGTCCCCCCGCGGCCACTGCCTGGCATCATCCACTGTCCCATCAAAAGGGCTCATCCCAGTCTCACCTATGGACACAGGTGGGGGGACACGTGCTCCACGTATCCCTCACAAGTCGCCGTCCTGCTGACTGGATCACTGACCCACACAGGCAGAAAGATGTGCACGGCCGAGCCTAACAGCTGCTTGGGATCCATGCCAGTCTATGGAGCCCCCACCTCGTGTTGAAATGTGGCATTGACAGTTGCCTGGCCGGCCAGAGGCATTCACCAGATGGCTGGCAAACCTGGGCCCAGGAAGGTGTCCTCAAGAAGAACATGGCGTTGTTGGCCGCGCCATCTTGTATCTCTAAGTCAGGGGTAGGGGAGGTGCCCAGCGTCTGCCTGGCCCGCACGCATCTCCTTGAGGTTGTAATTGATACAGTTTGAAACGGTGGGACACTCCTTCAGCTTTTAAAGAAGAGTGTTGTCCTGAAGACCTCAAAGCACAAAATAAATATTGGCTCAGGCGTGTGACGAGCAGATGACAGGAGGAAAGGCGCAGTGAGGTGGATATTCTCTATCGAGACTCGAGCGTTGTGTGAGATGCTTTAGTGCAGTGAGGCGGCGTTCAGTCAGTCAGTCGTCAGTGTGGCCGTGGGCCGGGTGCGGGGACCCACTGACCACGAGCCCTGGTCCCTGCCCTTATGGAGCTCACAGCCCCACGTGAGAGGCAGATGAGCAAACAAGCAACTGCGAGCCCCCCCCCCCACAAATTGCCAACAATGGGGCCATCCTGGGGCCTTCTGAATTCATTCTGGGGGCTTGGGGCAGGGAGGTGTCCTAGGAGATGGGTCGTGAAAGGTAAGATTCTGTAGGGAGAATAGGAGTTAGCTAAGCGAAGAAGGGTTATAACGGGGGGGGTGTGAGTGTCCTGATTTGCCCCTCGCAGTAATCTTAGGCAACAGATCCTAGTACCGTCGCATTTTCAAACAGAAGCTTGGAAAAATCCAGTACTTACCAGTCTAGGAATACCAAGATGGGGAGTAACAAAGCTGCAACTGGAACCCAGGGCATATGAATTTAAAGCCCTGTTTTTGCCTCTCCTTGGTTTTTTATGCGTTTTTTTCCTCTAAAAGGTCATTGAATTTGGTGCAGGGGCAGAATCAGCCCATTTGTCTCATTTGTGGAAGAGTCCCAGCTTCTTCCATTTGGAAATTCAAGGAGTGGATTGAAGTTGAAGGGAGGTGTGAGATTGACACCCCCGACCCTTTCCCCAGGCTCCCCCGCCCCCAAACCTGCCAATTGCTGGGAGATGGAGTTCATGGAAACATCCAGTGCCCTGGGTTTGGATCTTCTTGACTTTGAAGCTAGGGGGATGGCCTATATGGGAAACTACTGGTATGTCTGGAGACTTAGCGAGAGATGGCAAGGAGATCAAGGGCCAGCTTGGACTTGGCCATAAGGATAATGGCAAGCTTTTGCAGATTATTGAACAAGGGAGTGACCCCTTGCAGTCCGATAGCTTTGAGTGGGCAGCCCCACCCACCAAGGTGATTTTTCAAGCACTGTCTTTGAATTGCATATTTCAGTCAAAATAGTCTCGGTTTGCTTGAGAGTTGTGTTTCATACCTGCTGTCTTGAGAAGAATAGGTTGGAGGAGGAAAGAACCAGAGGCAGAAAAAGCAGCCAGGAGCATGTAGACCAGTAACACAGTCAGAGACAAGAGCCCACCCTGTAGAAATGGCCACACCACTGGGCTTTCAAAATATTGAGGAGCTAGCAACATCGGAAGATGTCTGCCCCCATCGGGGCTTGGGCGGTTGGGGAAGCGATGAGGCCCCTCGCTGAGGAGCATACTGCAGGCAAGGGAGGCAGGTGCAGGGTTCAGGAGCCGAGGTGTCAGGCACACATCAGATGGGATGTGAAGTCCTTGGGGCAGCGAGGGACCGAGATATGAGCTCATGCAGAGTTAGGTCCACAGGCTGCCGCGGAAGCCACGCTATCGCTCCTTTAAAACAACCATCACAGCCATAGAGCGACAGTTGAAGCTGACATTCTCCTGGATGGTACCTGACAGGCAGGTCGGGCAGCATAGAGCCCAGCCACTGACTGGACTCTGGCCCATGATGTCTTTGGTGCCTGGTGCCGATCAGAGGGAGTGACAGCCCAGAGTCTTCTCTTTGCCATCCCAGCACCCTCGGCCGAATGCCAGGCATCAAGGACGGTCCCTAGCCCCTTTGGATTTCCTGGGCTTTGTTGGGCCCGGGTCACCGCGGTAATGTTATTTAAATCTGGGGTTTGAATGGAACGTTATTAAATGCCTCCTCAACCACAGGACACTTGTGATGGGCCATAGTGAATGGGGGATTAGGCAGATAAATTGCTATTGTGACTCTAACACTATCACCAGGTTTGCTGAGGACAATAATTATGTAGCTTACAGTGTTTGGAAATACTGCCTAAATCTCCTCCCCACATGTTGTTTGTGATGGAAAACAATTAGACAAAAGGTCCTTTTGGTAAGCTGCCTGGGATTCAGATCAGCTTGATGAATGGGCTTTCTCCTGGACCCTGAGCATTTGTTAGAAGTAAATTATATGTCATTTCAAATCCAAAAGGTCTGCCTTTCCATGTTTATTGGGATAAATTAAATCTTCTAAGGAGGGTAAACAGAAGGCCCTGATAATTATTTGCTTCTGTATAATTTAAGCTAAAAAGGATGTCGCCAAGAGGAGGACAGGGATAGTAACGCCCTGCACTGTGCCCACCACAAAGAAGGGACAATGGGGAAATTTAATGTGATACTGATCTACACACATCACATCAAGCTGGGGTGGGCAGCCTCACTCACTCACCAAGGCTGTCTTCAAATTCGGCCTTTGAGTTGCAAATTCCAACCAAAATCATCTTGATCTGCTACTCGAGAATGAACTTTTGTAAGTTTGAGAGGCTTCCTTATAGAGAGGATGGTGCTTCTCTGATCAGACAGGTTTCTAGTCCTGAGACCAGGATAGGACCTTCTCCCAGCCTCTGCTAAGCCCAGATCTGAAGGCTTTATCAGCATTGGTCAGAATCCAGTAACTCATTCATTCATCCATCCATCCATCCATCCATCCATCCATCCATCCACCAGTTCTTCCATCCTCCCGCACTCATCTATCCATCCATTCATACACCCACCCACATATCCATCCATACACCCACATATTCATCCATCTATCCATCCATCCACCCACTCATTCTTCCATCCTCCTGCACTCATCTATCCATCCCTCCATCCATCCATCCCTCCATCCATCCACCCACCTATCCATCCATCCATCCATCCATCCATCCAATTCGTCCATCCTCCCGCACTCATCTATCCAGCCATCCATACACCCACCCACATATCCATCCATACACCCACATATTCATCCATCTATCTATCCATCCATCCACCCACTCATTCTTCCATCTTCCCACACTCATCTGGCCATCCATCCATTCATTCATCCACCTATCTACTCACTCTTCCAAAAATACTTCTTGAATACTTCTGTTGAGTGCTGGCTCCCTGAACAGGACTGACACAACTTGTTGACAAGACAGAGCTGAGGTGATTGCTCGCCATATGAGGGAACCCCACTTCTACAGAGCTTTGGGAGGCAGTGTCTCAACAGGGGACGGCAAGGTAGGAGTTTATTGAGAATTGGGAGTTTGGTTTAATGGTGGGGCTTTCAATGTGGGAAATGTGAGAAGGCTGGATCAGGGTTAGGTGAGGGTCATGATACGACAGTCTAGGAATGTAGAAACAGTGAGGTGGGATTTTGGAGGTGAGAGATTTGAAGAATTATCAGGGTGCAAACTGCCTTTTGGTGCTTCCTGTCAAAGAATTGATGTGTCTTTGGGGAAGTTCCTCTAGTGAAAAACCAAACCGTTTGCCTGGGTAAGAGGCTTCCAGATACACAAAGTCATGCTAATGAAGCAGCGGGACACACAGTCTTGCTCATGCAGACAGCTGCAATTTGGGGTCTCAGTGTCCAAGTTGAGTGTGGAGTATGTGGCTTTCATCCTCACCTCTAGGGTGTCCAGCTGGAGGGAAGTGTGCCAAGGTGGTGGGGCTGGCAGGAATTTCTGAGTCCAGCCATGGTGTTGGACCTGGTGGGGACAGCTCTGTTGAGATTCGGTCCCTTTGCCTGGTCTTTGTGTCTCTGTCCTATATCTCTGCAAACACCGGACCCACAGCAGTCCCTAAGTGTCATCAGGTGCCACTTGGCACCTTCATCCTGGTTTGGGTGCAAGAGGAGACTGCACCTGCACCCTGAGGTGCACCAGACCAAAGGAAGAGAAGCAAGGAGGGACAGGGAAGGGAAGAAAAATGACTGTCAGTCCGCAGTCAGCATCCCAGCACCCCAGGCCGGGAACAGCTCCCCGTCTTGATTGCTGCCTGGCGCCCGCCCCAAGATGTCATCTGCGGTGTGAGGGTCCAGGCTCAGGTTTCACTGGTCCAGCCAGTGATAACATCTGGCTCTTGGGGTCCTAGGCCAGTGACCTCTTAGGCTCCCTGGTGCCTCACAGTCTGCAGGGAAAGTTTCCTTTGCTCTTGGGCTGACAAGCCTCCTTTGCTGATGCAAAGTTAGCCCAGCTTCCTGGCCCCTCCCTGAGCTGTCTCCTTCACACAGAGTCCTGCAGTGTCCTGCCCCCGGGCTCTGCCTGGCTCAGCTTTGAAGGAAAATTCCATCCAGCCATTGCTGCCGCCCAAACACCAACTATGCCCTTGGCCTGAGCCTGCAGGAACAGACCTGTAAAAATCCCAAATGTTACTGTTTCAGCTTGTCATCAAGCTTAATCATGGCTGGTTGGAATTAAGAGACATTAACTAGTGCCAATTAGTTAATGCTAACAGTAAGGTGTAATACTTCCCCGTGTATGGAGTGGCTTCACTGCACGAGCTGATTCAGTCCTTGGACGCAGTGGTGATAGCCCGTTTAATGGAGGAGGCACAACAGGCTGCTGGTGGGGTCAGTTTCCCAAGAAACAGGCCCCTGGACATGGGGGCTTCATAACTCCCCCTGTGACCCAACTGAGGGGCAGAATGAATGGGGATAGAATCACTTGTGACAGACTTGGGTTGGAATCCAGGCCTGCCCCCACCTCCTTCTGTGTCCCCGAGTAGCCCCATCCCTTCCTGAATTCAGTGACAACCCCCATTGTGAGCTACAGCATTGCATGCAGTCTTCTGCAAGTCAGAGCCAGCGAGTCAGCTGTCAAACTTAGACCATGCGTGTCGGAAACATGATGTTGAGCCAAATAGAGCAGGTCTCTCTCTTTTAAAGACTGGAATTCCTCTCTCTTCTTGTTCTTGTATCCTGCCTTTGGCCCCCAAGCCGTGCTGGCTGCCTCTCCCTGGTTTTTATCTTCCTCCTGTTGGCCTATCTACGACGTGAACACATCTTCCCTGTTGGAACTCCGTGTACATCGCCCTTTCCTGGTACCGCCTTCCCCTGGACCATCCCATCTGTTTCCTCGAAGGCTGCACCCCAGCCTCTGGGGATGCTTGTGTTTGATGCGGCTCCTGCCCTTGCTGGGACCTTCTGTCCCTGTCCCCACACCCCCAACCCAACCCCCAGCCCCTCTGGTTCTATTCTCTTACTCCACACCAGTGGTTCTCAAAGCCTAGTTCTGAGACCCGCAGCATCAGCGTCACCTGGGAGGGGAGGCTGTCAGAAACTAGACCGACCAAATCTGAATTCTGGGGGCAGGCCCAGCACCCCAGGTTTTACCAGCCTTCTGGGAGCCCCTGAAAATTTTGGTGTACACTCTCCCAGATGATCCTTGGAGCTATGCTAACCTTTTATAGGAGAATGTGTCCCGAAGCTCTGTCTCGAGCCTGGCCCTCCCCCTGGTGCCCGGTGATTCCATGAGAGCGGGATGCTCTCTCAGGATGGTGACAGTCACGGAAAGAGCTGGAAGAAGCCCCAGAGACAGGTCACCTGGAACAACCCTTTCACTTCACTGACCAGAATCCTGGGCTTCAGAAGGGTTAAGGGGCCCACAAAGTTCACACAGTTTCTAATCCAAAGAGGACTTTCTTTTTTAGCAAGTGGATCCTTTCTCAAAATAAACCATAGGTCTGGGGGCATGGATGCCCATTTCACAGACTCCAGGAGAACTCAGGTGCCTGAGGAGCCTACATGGGTCCGAACCTTCCCTTCACATGTGGGTTGAGAGCTGTTCTCAGAAATCTACCAGGGATCGGGAGCTGCTCATTGATTTCCAGTAAAAAACACAAGTCTTAGCGAGTGTGGATTCTCTTCCTAATGGTTCCCGTACTAAAAAGCTTCAGATTAGACATTAATTAGTCTCATTGTTATAAGCCTGTTAAAAATCTCCCCCACTGTCCTGTGTTCTGTACACCTGGTCTAACAGACTCCCTCCAAAGACAAAATCTGCCAGGCATCAGGGCTTGCTTGGGCCTGCTTGGGAAAGCTGCTTTCCCGGCAGGTCTGTGCTGCTGCCGGCCGGGCCGTGGGATTAGGCATGGGTCAGTGCTGGGGTCACAGGACAAAGATCAAATGTCAGCCCTTGGGGCTAGGCCTGGGCCCACGACACAGGCCAGGTTGTTTTCCTAAGTGGCTCATCTTCCAGTCCAAGCCCAGAGTCAGGGGCAGGGAAATGTCCAAGGGATGGGCAGAGATGGGAGCTTGGGGGCTGGGATCTGGAGGCCTGCCATCTCCGCTTCTCTAGAATTTGCAGTCCCCAAGTTCAGGGTCATCGGAAGGAAGGCTCCACCGGTGAGCTCAGCATCCTCATAGCTGTGTTCAGAGGTCGACTCTGTCCCCAGGACTGTCCTCCTGCCTGAGTGACCTTCTTGATGCCTCCTGACATCAAGGAGAGAGATGCTGTTTTAGTTGAATGAGGTGAAATTCACTTGATATAAAGTTAACCATGTTAAGGTGACATTCAGTTGAACTTAGTACATCATGGCGTTGGACAACCACAACCTCAATGTAGTTTCAACACTTTCAACACCCCAAAACCAAACCCTGTACCGAGTTAGGCTGTTTTTCCTCCTTCCCTCAGCCCCCCTCACCTGGCAACCACTAATCCACTTTCTGTCTTGATGGATTTGCTTATTCCGAATATTTCATATAAATGGAATCATACAATATGTGGCCTTTATCCTTAGCCTAATGTTATCAAGTTTCATCCATACCGTAGCATGTATAGTACCTCATTCTTTTTTTTTTTTCCGGCTGAATAATATTCCATTGTGTGGCTATGCGGCCATTTGTCTGTCTGTTTATCTGTCTGGCTATTTGGGCTGTTTCCACCTTGGGAAGTGCTACTAACATCACCATTTCACAGATAAGGAGTTTCAGAGTCTGACCTTCTTTTCCAGGTTCACCCGGTGACCGGCTGAACTGGGCATTAAATTCAGGTTTTGAAATCTCTGCTCTTAACCACAAAGGCTGCTACCTCTCAGCATGTCTGAACAGCTGATCTCGGGCTAAAAAGAAGGAGGAATGGTATTCTCTGGCTCCTCTCCTGGGACTCTTTGAGGAAGAGGATTCTTGGCTGGTCAACGTTTTGAATACCACTTTGCAGGTAGAAAAATAAGAATCCTCAAAGAAGATTAATATCGAATGGGGCATAATTCATCATGATATTTCTTTTAAAAAGTCCCCCTTGTGGGGCTCAGTCGGTTAAGCATCCAACACTTGGTTTTGACTCAGGTCATGATCTTGGGGTGGTGAGATCAAGCCCCACGTTGGGCTCCACACTTGGCCGGGAGTCTGCTTGAGATTCTCTGTCTTCCTCTGCTCCTTTCCCCAGCTTGCATGCTCTCTCTCTCTCAAATAAAATAAATAAATAAAATCCCTTTTTTTTTTTAAAAGGTCACCCTTGTTGAGGTGTAAGTCATGAGCAATAAAATTCACCAAGGTGAAGTGTACAATTTGATAAGCTCTGACACATGAACACAGTTGTATAACCACCTCCACAATCAAGACACAAAGTAATTCCCCCTCCTCACCGCACCTCTGGCCATAACCTTTCCCAGCAGCCCCCTACCCGAGGCCCTGGCTTCCTCTACCCGGCCAGCGCGTTGTAATTCACACATGTGTAGCTTGCTCTTTAGTGCCCAGCGGTAGTCCCTTCTTCGGATCTGCCTCGATTTGTTGATGCATCCTCCAGTTGATGGACATCTGGGTAATTTCCAGTCTTGGGCTCTTATGAATACGGCTGCTATGAACATTCACGTACAGGAAGCTGTCTGGACACAGGAGTGGAATTGCTGGGTCCTGTGGAAAATGTACCATCATATGTCCACCCAGAGTGGTGGCTTTCTGTGGCTGGCTCCCTCCTTGGGATCCAAGTGGGTTCAGCCCATGGACGCTAAGGTGAAGCCCCTGAGCCTGTCCTTCCTGGGCTGGGGGGGGGGGCTGTGCATCACCGGGAGTTTAACTGTTTCCTCCCTGGGGTGATCTCATGGTGCTCAGAGGGCGGCTGTCAGGCCTTCCCAGTGAAGCAGGCAGGTTGAAACTAGGGATGAAGGTTGCATTAAAAACAAAAAAAACCTCTCCTCTCAATATTCTGAGCCGATGACTCAGAGCATGTCAGCCCTCTGGTTTGTGAGGGTATTTTCAAAGGCTTTCCTCAAAGTGCTTCCTCTGGTGGCCTGGGGTCCCTGAGAGTGGCAAATGATCTATCTTTCTTTTTTCTCTGCATGAGATGGGGCTCCTAGTAGATTAAGAATTTCTGGGTGCCGAGGCTAGGCCCCTCCTCGTGGTCTGGCTGGGAGGCAGCTGAGCTCCTTCCGGTCAGCAGCCCTGTACCTACCTGCTGCTAGAATTTTACTACGCAGGACCGTTGTGGTGCCCCCACGTTGTTTGGAATGGAAAAGGAAAATGAGCAGGCAAATGTCCAGGCAAATGCCTGTGGGTTTGAAAACAGAGCTATTCTCTTCCAGGACTTTTCTAGGGGAGTCATTTGCATGCCCATCTGATAGCAGGGGCCTAGCCAGGCCCAGCAGATAAAGCCTATCTGGGACCTTTGAACGAAAAATAAACATTAGCTTCTTTTAGACCCCTGGAAGGTCGTTTGCATAAAAACCTGCAGCATTTCCAAGCTCTTTGGAGTGGGGGGTGGAAAGAGAGTGGTGAGGGAGAGTGAGTTTGCATGAACCTGGGAAAGCAGAACTAAGTGGTTCAGGTTAACCCATATTGTTTCTTTATTATTTGCAAAGATATGGGCCCCCGAGAAATTCGGGCTGGGGCCCTGATCCTTGCTCTTGTTCCACTTCCAATTTCTCACTTGACCTCTTTGGACCTCAGGTTCCTCTTCTATAAAATGAGTAAATGGGGCCAGATCCCCTATTGAAGCCACCTGCCTGTACTGAGCATGTATTAGGCTCCAGGTACTCGGCTAGGAGATTAAGGTACAACAGGATAGATAAGGTCCCTGCTGTCAAAGAGCTCCCTGCCTAGTGGGAGTCAGGCAGGTCGGCAGAGCCCAGCCGTGACAGTGCCAGACGGAAAGAGGGACCGGGCCCAGGACGAGTGGTGGGGGGAGGGTAAGGAAAAGATCTCCAGGGCAGTTAATACCATCTTCCAGTTCTGGCCCTGAGATCTGTGAGGGTCCCACCTGCCCTCACGGGGGGCTCTCAGCTCGAGATGATCTTGGGTCATTTCTAGATGACAGCCAGCATTTCTCTCACATTGACAGACGCTTTTTACAAATGCAAACGATAAGTTTAAAGACACTGGCCGGCCATCTGAATTATGGCTGCCTTCCCCTCTCTACTCTCCCTGCCTTCTTTGGAGCCCCTGGAAAGTGTCCTAGAACAGACGTCCCCACTAGACCCTCTGGCAGTGGGACTGATGTTCTATCAGTCCCAAGCTTGGTGTCCGTGGGGATCCATCTGTGCTCAGATGCGGATTCTGGGTTTGGGAATCTACGTGAAATTTTGATGTCATTGGAAGCACGTAAGGAAAGAAAGGGGTGTGATTCTGGAGGACAGTATGTTAAGTCCATTAAATGTTTGTTCGGTGCAAGAATAGAAGTCTGAAAGTGGAAAATAATGGCATGTTGTGAGAGGCACATGAGACGAGGTCTTCTCAGCCAGAAGGCAGTGCCGGACAATGAAAAGAGCCCCGAAGGGGTCCAGAGACCAGACTCCGATCCTGACTTTGTCGTTCACCAGGCAAGGCCTCTGCAACTCCATTCCCCATCTGTGAAATGAGCAGGTTGGACGAGGCAGGCTAGGTGTCTTTGATGCCTGACTGGCTAACAGAACATGCTCCCCCACGTACCTGATCAGGGAGAATCCGGTTCAGAAAATGGGGAGCACGGGCTTAGGCCAGCCAGCGCCAGTTAGATGGTGGAAAAGAGCAGTGTAAAGGCGGAGACTATTTCTGGCTGGCGAGTGGGTTTTGTCCTTTTTGAAGGATCCTGTTACTTGGAGACCCTCAAAGGAAAGCGACTTTGGTTTGTGCAAGGTCATGGAGGAGATCATGTTTGCAAACGGGGCTTCTCAAAGTGCCCCTGGCTGCATTGCTTCCTCCGGACATGCCCTCCTAGAGAATTTATTCAACCCAGAACCGTAGCATCACTGGCTTTATCGAAGAAACACAAGCTTTGGCGGCTCTGAGCCATTGGAGACCTCCCTCCTCTGGTCCCCTTTGCCTTTAAGAATTCTTATTGTGACTGACGACACTCTCTGGGCACAATTAATTAAATCAATGGCCCTCTCGTAAATTTAAAAATACATTCCCCATGTCTTTAAACCTCCGAATCCCAGCTGGGAAACTGAAAGGCGTGAAATACACAGTCATCATGTCACAGTCATGGAGACGGGATCCTGGAGCTGTAATTGTGTGATAAATGTCTCTAAGACACACACCCACAATTTGGTTATGCCCCAGAGGCGCCAGGAGAGCCCTGAGAAGGAGAGGGGAAGGTTCCAGAAGGAAAGACGGGGCTGCCCTGTGGTGTGCTTTGGGGATCAGTGTAGACTGGAGGCTCAGACAACCATGTGGGGCAAGACCTAGGCTTTCTAGAAAGTTCACAACACAGTTGTCTCCAGCCATGGATTTGGAAAGAAATCGCAGAAATTCTGCTGAGACCACTGGGAGGCAACACGAGCCGTGTCCTGCTCATTCCCCTGAGTGAAGATGAAGGAACTGACCGTTGGTGACTGTACTACTCCTGCCAGAAGGCTAGACTGCTCACACCTGGCTGAGCAAACAACCCTCTTAAAACACCGAGCACCTGCTGAGCACCAGGCTCTGACCTAGGCACTGACAGGGGGCTGGCCCCCACCCTAAGCAGTGAGCGCTCTAGAGGGGCCGCAGACACGCGTGCGCAGGCAGGGCAGTGTGAAGATGGGGGGGTGCTCCCTGCCTCCATGGGCAACCTGCCCGCTGGGATGCAGGCCTCTCGGGGAAGGGACTCCTGGAAGAACTGAAGGGTTAGTAGGAACCTTGCAGATGAAAGGGAAGGGCAGAGGGTGGGACTCCCTGTGGAGGGATGGATGGGGGAGAGGGTACCGCACAAGAGTTTGAGGAACTAGAAGTTGTTCAATGGGACCCAGATTGGGGGCGTTGAGCTCTGGCCTGGGGATGAGCTTCCAGACAACCTAGAAGGGGACTATCTAGGTGCCCTTAGAACCCGGCTGGGAAGGATGCCGGGAGGCCAGGGAGGAGGCCGATGGGCTGTGCGCTCTGGGTGTTCAGCAAATGCCCTTTGGTGCATTTTGGGAATTCATTTTATTACCCAATTTGACACAATATTGAAGTTGAGACTTTTCCGTCCCCTTTGGTTTCAGTAGATTCTATTCATTTTTATTTCTTTTTGTTTTTGTTTTTGGTTGATATTGTTCCCGGTTCACTGAGAATTGTATTTCAGAAAATACTGCTTCCTGAACTCCTTGACTTTTCATTACAGCAATTATTTTATTTAGGACAAATAAGGGAAAGTCCTATTTCACATGTGCTAAGAAACCTGCAGGAACCCCCCCCGCCCCCCCCCCCCCTCNCCCCCCCCCCCGTCACACTTCCAGGGAGGGGAAGCCAAGCAGGCAGCTTCAACCTGCACCATGGGGCAGGGTGGGAATTCACAGGCCCTGTAATCTCTCTGAATACCAGTCAGTTCCTGGCAGGATCTGTGTCTGACAGCCACTTCTCATCGAACCCTGCACGGAAGGTGTTGCTTTCCTGATCGGACCAACAAGGAGGCAGGGGTCTGAGAGATCCCAGGACCACCAGAGTGAGAAAGCAGAAGAAGCCTTGTGTCCAGGGACAGTGTTTCTTCTGTTGGACCGGCACAGTGGGGAGGATTCCTACATCACTTTAGCCACAATCACCCCCAAATCCCCTTTCTGATGGGGCCAGGGAGACTTTGGCTCTCCCAGAGAAGCAAACGTGGACCCTGCACGTTCCAGGTCTAAAAGCGCCCCCCTGCTCCGGGCTCATGCCATGCCGAAGGTTCAGAAAGGCAGGGTCAGAGCAGGGGAAACGGGTTCATTCTTTTCATATGTCCACCCAAGTGCCCCAGCATTCCTGGACCCACCTGGTAGAAATGACTGGCCAAACTGTACATTTTAAACTTATTTTTTTTAGCAGTGGACTTTTCAGGCAATTTTGAGCGAAAGCAAATCCATTGCTTTGGGCTGGTGAGAGGAGAAAAGGAGACACCTCTGTGACTCCAGACTCCCTAGTGTCCTCCAGGCGCTGCTGCGTCCCCCCCCCCCCCCCTCCATCCGCCCTGTCTACGTAAGAAGCCTTAGAAACCACTGCTTGAGAATATTCTTGAATCGACATCTATTTTCAGCTTATGCTTGGTTCTTAGCATTAAAATAAAAATAAACCCGAGCACCTCATTACACACTGTATGAAGCAAACCCTCCTTTCATTTTTAAAACTGTCTCCTTCAAGCTCCAAAGGGTGCTTTCTAGTTTGCGCAGGAATCCACACGCTATCCTCGGGAAAAGTGCAGGTCTGGGAGCCAGCTGTCCTGGGTTTGGTCCCAGGTGCTGGGCTCATGAATGACTGCTTCCCCTCTGTGTTCATCCTTTCGTTGGGAGATGTCACCTGTCCAGGTGATGACTGTTGGATATGTAGCCAGTGTCCCTGTCCTGCCTGCTGTACCTCCCTGCTCATCTTCTCTCTTTCTAAATTGGATTTTAGTAAACACAGAAGGAACCAATGCCCTTTGCTTATTTGTGACTGTGCTGATCTTATAAAGCTGGTCCTTTTTATTTTTTATTTCTTTTTTTTTTTTCCCTGGTATCTCTGAAAGCTAGTCCTGGCACTGATCACTCATTCAGGTAAGCAGTGACTTGGTCAGCTCGAACATGGGGCCCTTAGACCCTGTTGGATGGAGTCTCAGGTGGGCAGTCACAGGAGCTTTTAACCACGAGGGGCTCCCTCTGCCCCGGGGCCCCCTCCTCATGTGTTTCTGCTCTGAGCAGAGCCCTGTGATGTCACCTCTCACCCCCACTTGCCAGGACTTCTCTCTGCAGGTTAGCCCCCCCCCCCCATCTTGGTCCCCGACCTAAGGACTCCAATTCCTGATGGGTCCTAGACCACTGATTTGAGGCCTTTCTGTTTCCTTTGATTCGGTCTTTGGCAGAGCCCCAGGAACAGGAGTCCTTGATGGCACCTGGCCCTTTCTAGTCACCGACAAGGGAAACCTGAGAAACCATTCTCAGAAATGGAACTAAATTGTCAGTGAATCTGTCCCCATCTGGAGAAGAGAGGAAGATTTGGGATGGCAACAAAGGCTCCTTTGATTTCTGTTAATTAACTACTTTGGACTCAGGGGTCTGAAGTGGCTTTCGTTTGACACACAAAGAATCCGGGGCAAGGATGACACCCACGCTCAGGGTGTCTGCACTGGAAAGGGCTCCGTGTATTTACCTGTAGGGCAATTCAATTAAAAATAAAGAAAGGGGTAAATCTATGAGATTAGCTCCACGAACAATGGCACCGATTGTGGCTGGGTGTAACAATCCCGCCAAAAGCAGATGTTAAACAAATATTTTGATGGCTCCAAACAGCCCAAGTGTGAATCTCCTGTTCGTCTTCCTCATTATCCCCCGGGGTAGAAATCCCGAAATCTTCATCAGTAATCCACTTCGGTGATTATTGAAATGATCGTGAAGCGAGAGCTTGGTTGTAAGTACCCATGTGAAGGGACTTGATTTATGAATGTGGGGACATTCTGGTTTTGCCTACTCCCTTTTCCTCCTCCGTCTGATCCTTCTGGGAATGTCCTTCCATTACCAGGAACGTTTCTTGGGCTTTGGTGACAGACTCAGGAGAAGGAGGGGACAGAAGACAACAGGCTGTAGGCTGGGACTGGGCTCAGTATTGATGGGAGGACCCTCATGGAGGCTACTGGAGCTTTTCTTCCCAGGTGTCTGGAAGAGAGAGGAGATGGGAGCCACAGTGTGTGAGGAAACATGACAGGAAGGGAAGGGCGAGTTTAGGGAGTGTCACATGAGCCATGGATCCCCTTCACAAGTGTACGTATTGTGAATGAACGAATATGTGTAGAAACGTACATAGAGTGACAAGCCCTTGCCTATAGGTTGACTCAAATGATTATTTTGTTAGATGATTATTCTGTTTTTAGTGAAGCAAGTATGAAACTTGGAATACTTTTTAAATACTTGAGTAGAAATATTCAAAATAGATAGGACTTAATACAACTTTGGAATTTGAACAGCATTTCAACCTTCCATTAAAACGGAACAGTCACCTGTCCTCTTCACACCTCTCCTTTCTCCCTCGGAGCTGGGTGCCAGCTTCCTGAGGACAAGGGCACCCCATCTTGTTCATGTTGGGGTTCCATGGCCATGGCCTGGCGCTTCATAAGCCTTCTATATGTATTTGTTGAACAAAGGAAGGGAGGAATCAAAAAAAAAGTCAGGTTTTCTGTGGTCCATCCTGTTTCCACCCCACATCTCTGAAAACATTTTGGAGCAGCTCAGATCTGAAATCCAGTCTTGTAGGCCAGATGCTCTGGAGACTTCCTATCCTCTCCTGGGCTTGCCATGGACTCTTGTCTCTACAAAGTAATTGGGCTGCATTTATTATAATGTTGGTCACACTAAGGCAAGTAATAAAATTTGAGTGGTAGATACAGAATCATTTGAACATTTTTAACTTCACATTTTTCAAATGGCCATCTGGCTTTGTATAGACACAATGAAAGAATTACGACCTTTGGCCAACTTTACTGAACAAGGCAATAAAATATAGTTGAAGTATATAGTGCCTTTTGATTTTTGGGGAGGCGGGGCTGTCATTATAGCCTGAATTATTCTATTTCATCGAATGGACCGGAGCATTCTACGGAGACTGAAAAGCCCTTTAGCTTGAGCCTTTGGGAGAGGAAGGGCAGGCGGTCCTGGGAGGGAGTCGTTCATCTTCTAAAGGATTCCTGAGAAAAGGAATTTCGCACCTGCTAGGTCTAGTCCCTTAGTTTTCCTGAGACTCAATCTTCCCCGTAAAACATGGAAATGACGTTACATGATTTGCCTTCTTTATGTCACAGTCGTGTGGACCAGTTAGAAAAAGACATCTTAAAAGTACTTTCTAGACTTTGAAGTGCCATGCAAAAATCTATTTGCTCAAAGGGACCCTTCCTCAGAGACTTGGAAGATATATTATACATGGACATATGAAAAGATAAATCTTAATATTTGTCTTGAGTCAATAACACAACATTTGTCAGCTACATAATCATTATTTACCTACAATTGCAGATTACTTTATGAGGATAATGACTTGGGTAATTGCTTTGTTATGGCAAGATATCCACACACTTATAGCCAGCCATGTAAATTACAGCTTTTTAATCTCACAATTACAGAGCAGTGGGAAGGCTACCAAAGAGGCTGAGATATAATTGCTAATTGACAAACAGTGCACTGGGACTTTACTTATTTCCTGTCGTGACAGTTTAATGGTGGCATGCAGAGTGAGCGGGGTCATCTGGGGCATGGCTTGTATCTGTGCAAGGTGAAGACGCAGCCCCAGACTTCCCAGAATCGCATTGTTTTAGTTGGTGTTTTAATAGGACACTTCCCAACTCGAGATGCAAATGTGGAAATTGGATGCTCGCTTTCCACTCCCCTAAGTGATGACATGAGATGGCAGATACAGTGGCCTGGAGGGTCCCTCTTGAATTAGTGCCTGCTTCCTCTGAGGTCCTCAGGGAGGGGTCAGTGTGGAGGTCACACCCCTGATGAAGAGGATTTAGATCAATACGGGAAAGGGATCGTTGGCTCCCATTCATTCTTGTAAGAATCAGTTCAGCTCTTTGTGAAAGGTGCACAGCACTGGAGTGGGGCTCTTTGAGCTTGAATGGCTCTACGATTTTTGAGCCACGCGAACGGGAGCCAGTTACCTCTCCCCTCTGGGCTTTGGTTTCCACATCTGTAAAATGGGAATGACAAGAATAGAACCTCTCTCGGGGCTTGTTGTGAGCCAGGGTAAATGAGAGGATGCAGGTTTAGTGGTGAGAGTGGGGCCTGGCCGCGCTGGCTCGGTATCCATCTGTTGTAAACCCATGCCGATGGCTTTGTACGCTAATTCCTTATGCCACTGGTTCATGGAACATTGCCCGCCTTAGGGAGTCCTCACATGTCCCATTTGCAGCCAAGTTATGTTACCATGCACTATCAGCCTAGCGCGGTCCTGCTTCGGGGGCTGGAAGCTAACACTGAGGGTCAGTTATCTACTTTATGTGAGAGCACTTTGCATCTGGGCTTTCCTGATGCAGAAATGCTTTACCTTTTAAGGCTAATGAATCAGACCTCGCTTACAGGGCTTTTGGATGAACATTCTCAGTCCTCCAGCTTGGTCGGCTTGGGCACCAGCCTGCCTTACTCCAAAATCCTGCGCCCACAAGCGCTTAACTCGACTTCCCTCGTCCCCGCCTTCTTCTTCCAAGGAAACCCCCTTTGTTTGCCAGGGTTCCTGTGAATTCCAGCCTCCTAGAGAGCTGTTTTCTCTCCAACCAACCTGCAGATTCCTGAGCCATCCCCACACCCACATGGGTGATGTTCACAAGTGTGCTTGCCAGCAACTCAGGGAAATTTGCACAAATAAGACCTTGACCTTGGTGCTCAGACCTTGACATTTCTCAGCCCTGTTCTGCCTTTCAGCATCTGAGCCCAGAATGATAGCTTTCTTCGGGGAATGCCAACATGCCTGAATTCACCTACCCCAAAGCTTTGACGTGTGTCTTCCTTGTGGCCAGAGGGAAGTTCCAAGAGTCCCACATCGGAATGGGGAAGGCAGGGGATTTCGGAATTCTTCCCTTGGGAGCAGCCCCGGAAAACTCTCAAGGGGAGCCGTACTGCAGAGTTGACATTTGCAATAAAATTCAGATTTCTATTTCTCTTAAAACCATAGTCACAAGAGGTTTTGGATCCAGAGAAAAGAGAGACGTGGACAGCTGGAGGGAAGGAATAAGTGCTTCTGTGGAGAAGACGAATGAGCTGGCTCCAGGTGAAAGCCTTTCCCAGGTAGCAGCTCTGTGTCAGTGTGTCTATCTTGGGAAGTATTTTCTGGCCCATTTTCGTGCGCGAGAATAGCAGCTTTCCCACGGGCCTGCCCATTCCCAGGTCCGGGGAACACTGACTGTAGAGGCACGTAGCTTTAGACAAATGGAAGTGGTGCCTTCGACACGCTCATCCTTCCGGCAGAAGTGCATGCTGCATGGCCGCGCTACGCACGTCGTTTCAGTGACATCGAAGCCAACGTGGAGAAAATGCACTATTAAAGCAAAAAAGGTCAAAGGGCGTGGGTGCACAATTTTAATACTAAGAGAACAAGCAACTTTGTTTTCTCTTCTCTTCTCTTTTCTTTTTTTCTGTTGTGAATAAATAAAAGACTGTCTATGCTAGGTAGGAGTCCTGAATGCTCTGCTAGGACACAGTCACTTTCTAACCAAGCTGGACTTGCAGTTGATTCAGAAGTTCTGCGGGGGGCGGGGGTGCTGACCACCCTCTGGTCCGCTGGTCAGTGTGTCTGCTGAGGGGGGTGGCTGGCAGCAGCTCTAGAAGTGGACCCAGGACCCAGGTCTGAATTCCTGGTCTTCCACTTTTCACCTGGCCTTGGGTAAGCAGCCGGTGTTCTTAGCCTCAGTGTCCACATCTCTATAATGGGTAGAGTAATAGCTGCCTTGCAGTGACATTGTGCAAAGTGTGTGAGAGCACAGGATAGAAGCTGAAGAAATGTCAGTCTCCTGCTCATCTTTCTTTCTTTTCGTCCACATCCCTCCCTTCCTCCCTTCTTCCTTCCCTTTCCTCCTTCCCTCCCTCCCTTCTTTTCTTCCTTCCCTCCCTTCTTTTCTTCTTTCCCTCCCTCTCTCCTTCCTTCCCTCCTTCCCTGTCTTCCTTCCCTCCCTCACTTCCCTCCTTCCCTCCCTTCCTCCTTCCCTCCTTTCCCTCCTTCCCTTCCTCCTTCCTTCCTTCCCTCCTTTCCTTCCTTCCTTCCTTCCTTCCTTCCTTCCTTCCTTCCTTCCCTCCTTTCCTTCCTTCCTTCCTTCCTCTTTTGGAGTGCTTTTTGGAGTATGAGGGTGTGGAGGGAGCAGTGGGCATTCCTGGAAGATCTGGGGTAATGAAGCTCGAGTGTGCTCTCGGACCCCACGGCACAATGTTGCTCAGGGTGTTGTCTGAGGACACCCTCGTCAGAGGCATCTGAGGGGGTGTGTCACATGCAGGCTTCTGAACCCCACGGCAGGCCTGCCCGATCAAAAGCCCCGAGGCGGGCCCAGGGAATCGGGGTGTTGACAAGCACTAGGTGTACCCGCACTGCTGAGGGCCTGCAGATGGCCGCTGCCCTCCCTTTTCCTGATGGAGCCCTGTTTTGTTCAGGTGTCCACCCTTCCTTGACAAAACTCGGGGGGCAAATCCTGACTGGTCTGAACAGACCCAGAAGCCCCCAGTTCCCCTGCCAGTGACGGGTTTAGTGGAGGGCTGGGGGCTCCGTGTGGACCATGGAGATGCAGAAGGACTGATGCTGGAGGCTGCTGGGCAGATTTCCTTGTTCTTTGAAAAGCTCCTCTCTTCGTCCACTAGTTGCTGTTGTTTGTGTGTGATGCCTGGAACCGGGGTGGCCTTCTCGCAACCCAGGGACCAGCCAAGGGCAAAGCCGAGAGTGTCCTCTCTGATGTGTCAGGCAGGTGGGACATTTGTGGCCATTTAAAAGACTGAGACATAATAATAGAACATCAGATTTTCTGTGTTAAAGTATATAATCCAGCAACTTTTTAATTTTTCTTCAGTATGTTCACAATGTCGGCCAACCATCACCACTAATTCTGGAACATTTCTATCACTCAGCAGAGACACCAATACCTACCACCAGTCACTCTCAATTCTCCCCTTTTCCCAGCTCCTGGTAACCTACCGCGGTCTCTTTGGATTTGCCTATTCTGGACATTTCACGGAAATGGAATCATTCAGGATGTGGTCTGTGGTGACCGTCTTCTTTCCCTAGCGTGTGTTAGCACTCTGTTCTTTTCCATGGGCGAACAATATTCTGCTGTCTGGACATCCGCCATTTTGTTCATTCATTTGTAAGTTGATGGACCTTGGGCTGTTCCCACTCTTCGGCTCCTATGGATAATGCTGCTGTGAACATGGGTGTACGAGTTCTGTGAGGAAGTGTGTCTCTAAATCTCTTGGGGATATACATCAGGTGGTTGTACTTCCTGAGATCTAGGTAATATGGCAGAAGGCTCAGAGGTAGATTCTGGAGTTTGACCACCTGGCACTAGCGCTTACTAGTGAGGGGACATTGGGCAGGTGACAGGACGTTCCGTGGTTCAATCTTCTTCTGTCAGGTGGTGATGGTAACCATATTGCCTCCACAAGATTGCAGTGAGGACTCGATGAATTAATCCAGCAATATGCCTTAGAACTCTATGTGGCACATAATTAATGCCCAGAAAATATTAGCTGTTCTCATGTTTTTTTTATAAAGATTTATTTATTTGAGAGACAGAACATGAGCCAGGGGAGAAGCAGAGGGAGAAGCAGACGACCCCCCCTCCCCCCACTGAACAGGGAGCCTGACGTGGAACTCCATCCTGGGACTCCAGGATCGTGACCAGAGCCTAAGGCAGACGCTTAACCCACTGAGCCACCCAGGCGCCCCAGCTGTTGTCATTAAGGTCATAGCCACACACCAAAAGAAACTCACTAGAGATTTTCCGGCTGAATTTATTCTTACCTGTCTCTGGGGAGCAAGGTGAGGTAGAAATCCATCTTTGAAAACACCATCATCACCTCCACTGGCCCTTCTGATGATCCAGACAGAGCACACCGGCCGCACTGGTCAAAACAACCCAAAGACAAGCCAAATAAGAGTGGCCAGTGGTACCACCTTCTATTTCCTCCCCTTGTTGCAAATTCTTGAAAATACCGGCTTTGTCTTTCTGGACCAGACACAAGCCCACTCCGCTTCCCTGTTCCGTGTCTAAAATTCCTGCAAGGTTTTGATTCTTCTTTGGTCATTACCTTTCATCAGGATGCACATTTCCCTGGGCTCTTTGCTCCGTACCTCTATACATC
This sequence comes from Ailuropoda melanoleuca, assembly GCF_002007445.2. Taxonomy (NCBI): domain Eukaryota; kingdom Metazoa; phylum Chordata; class Mammalia; order Carnivora; family Ursidae; genus Ailuropoda; species Ailuropoda melanoleuca. The sequence continues at coordinate 121,455,071 of NC_048223.1, forward strand.
TTTTTAGCTTCCCGTGTTCAAAGGTCAGCATTTTAGTCAGACTAGTAATGGCCTGCTTCTCCCACCCCACCCCAGTTCCAACCAGCGGGAGGGCTGATCTGCCCTTAATACCGGGCCTTCGTCATGGCTTCAAGTGAGAAATATGAGACAAGATATGGCCTTGGGAGAGGTCTGCGGTCCTCCATTTCGAGCATTCCCTGAATGTCATAATTAATGTGTGATAATTAATAACTAGCACTGCCCCAGCCTGAGCTGAAATTCACATCCTGGTCCCAGGGGGCACATGCATCTTGGCAGAGCCATGGTTCCCGGGCTGTAGTTCACACTCCTTTAGTGTGACGGGGGCGCCTCCTTGCCAGGCCTGGAACCCCGAGGCAGGTGGAGGATTTGATTCAGCTGCACTGGGGCTCTGGAACGGAGAGGCCCCCGATCCCAAACTGACTGTTGCAAACATCCTGCGCTGGGAGGCATGATGGCACCCCAACCGAGGGACCCCAGAGCTCAGTGGCCAGCTCTGGGTCCACGTGTGTAAGTTTCTATCAGCCACACGGGGTGGTAGCTAAGCAGCCAGGCCCTGGAATCAGATGGTGCAGATGCAGTTCCCACCCCCCTTTTCTAGCTGTGTGATCTCGGGTGAATTCCTTCCCTCTCTGAGCCTTAGTGACATCATCTTCAAAAGAGAAGAGGACAACATCCTCCTTACCCTGTCATTTTGTGGATCAAACAGGACAACATGAAATGCTTTGCAGAGTCTCTGGGGGTGAATTCTCACCAAAGATTAGCTGCTATCGGTCTGCCTTCGCCAAGTCCTCACCCCTCCTTGTCCCGCACCACTCTCGGCACCAGGCTCACTCTCCCTCTTCGGCCTCACCCTGCCCCCATTTGCCCACCTCCTCTGGCTTCCAGGCACCTCATCTGTTCTCACATGGGGTCCTAACTGGGGCTCCCGCTTGGATGCTCATGACCTCACCCGCCCTCCCCACCCCTCCCCCATGTGGCCATGTCCATCCTTCTAAACCTCCATCCTTACTCTTACTGAACGAACCCCACGTGTGACCTCTGGAAACAGGTCTGGGCCTGGCTCCTGGTCTGCTGGGCTTCCCGACCTGCCCAGAATGACTGTCTAGTCTCCTGCGTAACATCACCCGAGGGGAAACCCCCCACTACTCTGAGCACTCATGGGCCTCCCACGCCCCTGTTCACACCACCTGCAGCGCTCGATGCCCCTCCTGCCCAGAAGACCTGGCCTCAGGGCGGTTCTGCCTGTGGCTGTGCTGGACCTTTTCTTCCGACAGTCCCGTCAGATAAGTGCTTCCCAGCCCGCTGTGCCCCCGTCACTCTCCTGACTGTCTCTGCTGTCCAAGGGTCTCAAATGGAGGTCCAGCATCCAGCCCCCACCCCGAGGGCTGAGGCCTGGACTGATGGGCCAAGTCCCAGCCCCCACCCATGCTCCAGGCCGAGCCACTTGGCCAGTGTCTGTTTGGTGTGTGTGTGTGTGGGGGGGAGTCCCACCTATGCTTTATTAAAAGGAAAAAAGACAATCACTGTCCTGCTGCTCACAAAGCCATTCGAGAAGCCACAGTGAGCTGCCTGCCCCTGGAGAGCCGGGTTAGAGCCTGGCCACTAGGAGCTGTTCTACTGGTAGGAATGGAAGCGCAGTCGGATTTCTTAGTGGAAACCCTATGCTGGTATGTTTTCTATGGCTCGGAGGAGGGGAGAGAGTAGGGGAGATGGCCTGGCTTCGGCTGATGGACAAGGTGGGCCAGGGCCAGCAGCAGGCAGAAGGGCACTGAAGGGTGTGGCCAGATCTGGGCCAACTTCAGCTAAGGGGCTGACCTCGGTCAGGGTCAGAGCCCCGGGCTGGCGCTCCGGCCCCTCGCCTTACGGACGCTGATTAGCCCAACCCTGTAGTTCAGCAGGAAAAACAATGCCGGGTCGGCTCGGCTTGCCCGGGCTACGGAATCCAGCGCTCATTACACACCCGTTTTCACGTCCAGGCCTGGAATGAAATGTCGAGCTGCGGACGGCTTCCTGCAAATTCCTCGGTGTTTTGTTTAAGGGGAAGAAATGCATCCAGTTCTTACTCCGGGCTCTCCTTGCTCCGTCAGCCACAAAATAAATTAGACAGGTCAAACGTTGTAGATTTAATCTCACTGTGAACTGAAAACATAGTAGCTCTCCTTGCCATCGGAGAATCTGCGAGCACGCAGTGACCCCCAGGTGAACCGGAGGGGCCGGGGCGGCCGGCAGGTGCAGCAGCAGGGACTCAATGTGACATTCACCGCGCTTCTTTGTGCCCTTCTGAGAACTGCTGGGTAGCGCTTGGAACTGAATACTCCAGGGCTTTCCCTCACCGGCTCACAATGACCTGTGCAAGGCAGAAAAAAGGAGAAATTGAGAGAGAGGCCAGAGGAGGAGGAGGAGGAGGGAGAGTGGCCGCGGGAGAAGGGGGCAGATTCTCCAGGGTGCGGGGGATGCCACGGTGGTTCCAATTAAGGGCAGACGTTGGCACAGGAGCCAACGGGGTAGAAAGAAGCGATAGAAACACTGCTTGGTAAACAGATTGCTCTCGGCTTTCTGGCAACACGGAGGCGGCGCCTGGTCCCCGCTGGCCTGAGAGGAGGAGAGGAGAGAGAGCACAGCTCTGGGCAGTGGTGGTGGCCCCAGCCTGGAGAGTCTGGTGGTTTTGGGCCTGTGACTGGCAGCTGCTCCCAGGGTGGATTCACTGCAGCCAATGGGAGCCAGTCCCCTGAGCCGCTCTTTCTGGGGAGAAGGCTCCCCTCCCCACCCTGCACAGCCACTCACTAGGGACCCTCGGAAGGTGCCCCACTTGGCATGAGCATCAGCAGGGGCTGGCCTCTGGAAAGGCCGTGGGGCAGTTCTGGCAGAGCACAGTTACGAACTGGTCTATGCGGGGGTTTAGTGCTGGCCAGACAGGTCTCCCTCTCCGTGGAAAAGGGAGGCAGTGCGAGGTGAAGTCCAGTTTGAATCGCAGGGAAGGCCCGGCCCTAGAGGTTCAAGGCTGGGGCTGTGTCGGCTCTCAGATGTGCGGTGGCAGGCTTGGGTCCACAGGAGTCGTGGGATTGAGAGAGAAAGGGTTTGACAACCTTACAGGTACCTTAGGAAGGCCTGGGGCCCCCAGAGCCTCTTCTCCTCCTGCCTGGGATGTCACCATCCATGGGTGAGTGTCACCTACACGAGCAGCTGGTGGCCAGGTGTGGGTTGTGCCTGAAAGTCGCCATCAGTCCTGGAGACTGGGCAGGTGTAGGGTGAACAGCTGGGGCAGCCTGTCTTAACCGCCTGGTGTCTCCAACCACATAATAACCTACGAAGTCACCAGGCCTAAGCCTAACAAAGAATCATAATTTTAAAGGATTTTTCCAGAAGGGTCAAGGAAACCATATTCTGTCATCCTGGGCAGAGCAGTCCTCCTGCCATTTGTCAGAGCCCAAAGGGAAGGAGAGGAAGAGAGTCTAGTTCCAGGGCAAGAGGAGACCCCTTGGGGATGAGGGGTGGGAGACATTCGGAGGCTCCTCCACCAAGAGCTTGTAGAACTCATGGTGTGTCTGGTGCTTTGTCAGGCTCACGGGATTCTGAGGCTAACAGGACCTGCTCTGGCTTTAGCAGGGCTCAGGGGCAGCTGGTGGTGTCACTAACCTTGGAGTGTTTTGGGCAAACCCACTGAAGTTCTCCTTTACCGTGAGCCTCCCTCCCAACCAGACGCCAGCAGGAGAGCCTGGGTAGGGTCTGTCATCTGCTGCTCTGGGTCGTTCAGCACACAGGCCCCCCCACCTACCACCCCACCAGGAGCCCTAGGACAGTCACCTATGCACAGAGCACTGGTCTGGGAGCCAGGGCCCTGGGTTTGTACCCTCACAAACCATCTGGCCAAATCCCTTCTCAAGTCTGAGCCCCGTTGCTATCTCTGAGCCATGGTGCAGAGCCCTTATGGGCCCCTGCCCCAACACCTGAACTAGGCTGAAGTGTGTGGCCACTGGGCCCAGCCCCAAGCCCTGGAGGAGCCCCAGGATTAAGCTGTTCTGAACTTTTGGGCCAGCCCCGAGCCCAGTAAAGGTGGGAGGATCTGAGGCTCCTACATTTGCCTCTTCTGTGTCACAAGAGCACTGGGGCGACTTATTTCCCAATGACCTCCCCACTTACAGATTCAAAATGGTGCTCCCTAAAAATGCCTCTGACCCAGGAACAAAGACGCCACCAAAGTGGGGCAGGGGAGGGACATCCAGATGGGGTGCTGAGTTATCTTTCTCTCTCTCAGGGCCCAGACAGTCCTTGGCAAAACTGGGCAGCACATCCCAGAACCTCTCTCAGTGAAGAGTGAAGGTTCTATCACTCCTCACCTCCAGAATCTCCAAGATCATGCATTTTTTCCTGGGCTGGGTTGGGGCCAGAGTGTAGGTGCTGACGTTGTCTGTCTCCCCCTGTGCCTGGAACATACCCAGTACTCAGTCAAATGTTTGTCAGCTGACAAAATGACCTGACACTCCACTCCCTCCATGAGGTGATGGAGGGATGGAGAAGGTGGTGTTGGTGGGGAGTGGTCTGCTCCCCCTGCCCATGCAGACAGTACCCCCTTTTTTTAGGCATGGCCCAAGCCACAGGGACAGAGTCCCTGTCTAAGCACTCATCAGCTTTCCATATAGGCAGGTGATTTAAAAGAGATGCCAGAATCATGTGGGTAGGCTTTCCACAACGCATTATCCACATCCTTACTACGCTCACCCCATGCACATTGTATCACTCAAGAGGGGTGAAGACCATTAATTTGTGAATACCATGGGTTCCCTGGCCACAGATAACACCAATGTCAGGGAGGATTTGATCAGTCCCACAAGAGATGTTTGGAAGAACTGCTTTGGAAGCAGGGAAGATCAGCATTCCATTTTAGGAAAATTATCAAAAATGGGTATTCTATCTCTTCGGGTAAATTTGAAATTCATGGTGGAGAGAACTTAGTTGAGATGAGTCCACCTGGAATATTGGGCCTTAGTGGGGTTTTCTCTTCAACAATGTCTCCTTCAACATCTTGGAATTTAGAATATGTCCCCTCCGTCCCCTGCCCCCCAGGGCAGACCTAAGTTTCGGCAGGACTCTGAGGTCTCCTCTAAGGAATGGTATAGACCAGAGCTTAGCCATTTTTTTCCTATAAAGGGCAGATAGTAAATATGTTAAGCTATATAGGCCGGGCAGTTTCTGTCGTAGCCACTCAAGCCTGCCGTTTCAGGTGCAGAGGCACAGGTGAGCGAGTGGCTGTGTTCCAGGAAAACCATACACGTATTGGGTCGTCTGGATTTGGCCCTCGTGCCACAGTTTGCCTAAGACTGGGGTAGGCGGCCAAAGGGCTTGGGACACAACCCTCTTTTCCGACCATGATGCTTCTCTTGTCTCTCATGTGGGGCTGTCACTGGAGACAAAAACCCACCCTCGGTCCGGCTGCCCAGATTCAGAGCCAGGGCTGATGCTGGCTTCTTCCGTCCCCAGAGATGGTGTCAGACCTGATCATGCAGTCTTGACAGCCACGCCGACTGACTGAGGAGTGAAATGTAAAGCCGAAACATGCCCAAAGATGTTGGCTTTCAGGGTGCGTTTAAGGGGGCCCCCGAGCTTCCATACGACGCTCAGCACCTCCCTGCTCCCACTGCTCATCGTTTCAGAAACGGCCACTTGCCAGAAATTCCTCCAATGGCCACTGTTGACATTGCTGTCACTCTCTGGGGGTAAGTCCCCACCACTGATGTAACAGACAGTTTAAAACATGCTTAGAAATGCTGTCAACCATCCTTTTGAGCAAAGCCTGCCAGGACCCGATTAAACGGAGCTTGTAGCTGAAGCCGCTCTTCCCTTGATGACACATAGTAAGTGGCAGGTAATCCGCGTCCTAATCTCCTTGCTGCCCCCAGAGGCTTACGGTAACTGATCCCCCTGTGAATGCCACCGAGTCTGATTGAGTTACCTTGAAAGGCCAAGGCTTCTTCCTGCTCCTTTCCTAATGGAATGTGTTCAGATAAAGGCACCTTGAAGTTGGCCACGGTCTCCTGAGATGTTGCTCTGAAGGGAAAATTGGATTTCCCCTAAGCTGTGGCGAGAGGACTTCTTGATTTTTCCCTGAAGCATTTCACCAAATGCAGCCAAGGGGGCCACTGCGTACCTGTCTGCCGGCCACCTGGGGGGAGGGGCGGGGAGAATCCTGGTGGCCAGCCTGCCTCCTGTTGTGGTTTCTGCCTTCGACTTCAGGGTCCGAGCAACCCTGGCTCATGGGGGAATGTCATGATCAAAATTCTGACTTTTCCCACCATCAAGACCTACCCCAGATCCGGGCTCCTGCGGACGCCTAGGGTTCATGGTGCCCTGGGAACTGGAAAGCTGGGCACAGGACTGAGCACACAGGGGGCTGAGCAGCTTGATTCAGTCACTTGCAAGCTTTCCCTGCATCCTGGCCCCTCTAGCTGGGGACACGGAAGGCAGCCTGGTCAAGCAGAAAGAGTCCTGGACGAGGTCCTGGGAACCTGACCTTAGGCCTCTGGCTGAGTCGCTTACTTGCCCAGTGGGTAACCCGGATCCCATGCCTTCTCTTGGCCCCTCTGTAAACTGAGGAAGCTTAGTGAAAAGATGAGTCAGGTTCAAGGTTGCCAGATTTAGCAAATAAACATACCGGACACCAGGCTAAACCTGAATTTCAGATCAACAAAGAATTAGCACTAAGTGTAACTATGCCCATGTAACATTGGGGACACACTTAGACTAAAAAGTGATCTGTTTATCTGAAGTTCAAATTTAACTGGGTATCCTGTACTTTATCTGTCAACCCTCCTTCCGTGGCCTTCCACAGTCTCCAATTCACCTCCAATTCACCATCCACTGCACCTTTGCAACCTTTGTTCGCCCTTCGTGCTGTATACTTTCCAGTCTAATAGGACTTCGGGGTCTTCCCTTACACACACCATCCTTTCAAGACCACTCTGTCTTTGCTCAAATGGTCCTCTTCCTGGCACCCACATCCCCCACACAGGTAGCAAAATCATGGGCACTGGAGTTAGAATGCCTAGAGTTGGGTCTCATATCTACTGTTGTGGATCTTTGCAGAATTTTCTTTAACTTTCTGTGCTTTGGTTTTAGCATCTATGAACCGGAGGTAACAAGAAAATCCAGTAAGGCTATTTTGAGGCACAGATGAGCCAATCCATGTCTGGCATTTAGAAGACAAAGGAAGTTCTTCTAATCAGGGTTCTTACTCTATTCCGTCTACAAATCCCTAATCCCAGCCATCCAACAAGGGTCATTCCTGATTGACCTCCACAAAGCCCTCCTGATTGTCCTCTTCTTACAGGTAGAAAGCAGGGTCTTGCTTTAGCATATTCCTGGAATGTATCCTCCTACCCAGTGCTTTGGGATAGAATACAACGTGGTCATTTCTCTCCTATAGATCGTACATTCTTTGTGGGAAGGACCAACTCAACCACACTTGGGTGTCTACGTGTTGCCTGGTACACAGAGGATACCCAAGACACCTTTGTTGACTGAACGAAGTAATGAATCGATTAGAACACACAGCGGCTACAGAAAGAATTTCCTGGCAAGTTAGAGGATGGTATTGTTACCGTAGGATGTGTTTTTATCCAGTGCTCCCACCAAATAGCTGTGAGATGTAGGTAGGTGAAAATGAAGATGCCATCTAGCACTGATCTGATCCATCACGAAGGGGCACAGCTTGGTGTGGTAGAAAGAGCAGGGGATAGGAGTCCAACGGAGGCATCCAAAAACCTAGCTCTGTTCTTTCATGGCCGAAGACCTACGGAAACTTCCACTTCCTCACAGGTGAAAGAGGCATAAGAATGCTTCCTCTTGGGGATGGGAGGAGGAGGGCTCGGGTACTGAAGAGAGATAAACACCAGCAAAGAGCTCTGCAGAGAAGGGACTACGCCGATGGGTACTATCTAGCATCTAGTTACTGGGTTTAGCTGATGCTGGGTCTGGGGCGCCCCCAAAAGGTCCTGTTTGCTTCCCTTGTCCACAGGGACACAGACCCCCGGCAGGGGGCTAAGAGCAGAGAATCTGGTAAATTCTCTCTCCCACTGAGCTTTTCCTGTGGCTCTGAGCCTGATATATGGTGTGCACGTTCCTTACACCCCCAGCTACTCAACCCAAGGATAAAGGTCATTCTGAGCTTCCGTGGTTTGAGCTAGTAAAGATTTTTATAAAAACTCACCGTCTTGATTTGTGTTCAAGTACTTTAAAGTTCACATATTTCTTATTTGAACTTTGCTGGCTGTAGTCATTTCATCCACAATCAGCCTGGATTGGTTCTGCTTATTCAGAGCCCATCAATTACAGAGAACCGGACTGGAGCGCACGCCGCCCATTCATTGGCTTCGCCCCAGGCTAGCCGATTTATCTGACATTTAATAAGGAGTTTTAGATTTTGCAGCTTATCAGGAGAGCACCGTGCGAGTGCGGGTGAGCCAGTGAATCCCAAATAAGTGGGCTGCCCAGGAATCTCTTCCTTTTAACCTGTTCTTTGTCACGCACTACAGCTCTGCACGTCGTCGTGTTAGGGACCGTCTATCGTCCTTCTTCGCTTTTGTTGGGCCTTCTTTCTTTTCTTCGAATTGTTTCTGGGTTGGTGTTTTAAAATCACATCCATGTTGAGAGACTGTGGAGAGAATTCCAAATCCAGCTTCGACAGAAGCAGAGAAACTCTGGAATTGCAAACAAGGATTGGGGAGCTCTGTTGCCCGATAAAAACTCCAGTCAGCAGATAATGCTGCATGCCAGAGTGCTAGGCATGGGTGTGGCGAAGATGAGGTCCCTGCCCTACCGGGACACACAGTGTGCCAGGAAAGCAGGGCCTGGATGCAAATAATATAAATCCCAGGGGGACTGAGCCGCCGCTCTAGTAGGGGTATAGACAGAGCATAACGGGAGTGTTGGGGGCAGGGGAGAGATTAATAATCTCCTTGATTTGTGCCGTTCGTTGTAGGCTCAGACAATTAGTGCCCATTTACACATTTGACTACATAAGGAACTCTGTTTTATTCAGCTACTTTCCAGTTCCTTTTGAACATCCAGACTACTGTGTTAAACTTATTTCTCCCTGATTATGGCCAGTTTGGTTCTCTTGGGCATTTTGTATATGTTGAATCCGCCTAGCCTGGGTTTCCGTCATAAATTCTCTTGGTGACAAAGGTTTCACCCAATGCAAGAACACTGGCTGGCAGGGCATTTTGGTAGGAAGAAATGACTCTTCCCTGGCTTTCTCCACCTGGTTTCTAGGTTTTTCTTCCCTGGGATTTTCACTGTCATTTTATGTCTTTAGAGTTCTAAGTTCAATATATGTCCCGACAGCCATATACCAAAGTGTCTTTTCCACTGCCCCCTCACTAATGTTGGTTCTTCTCCTCCTCCTCCTCCTCTTTCCTAAGAAAACGGAATTGTATAGATTCCCTCCAATGTTCCTCTAGCATCCTCAGAGTTTCTACAAGTTTGGTCCCAGACCATCTCTATCTGTTAAGGACTCAGGTTCTCAGCAACCATGGCTGAGATCCTAATTCGTGGGGGTGAGATGGAACCCATGAACTCTCATGTTGATGGAAGCCCATGTGACTCCCATGAGTGTCCAAGTTGGGGGACAAAGTCCTGTACATTATCTCTCAACAGCCCCATCCAGCCCCTAGCTTGGTGCTGAACCCTGCACCTCCTGGTTGAGCACCAGGTCTGGGGGGGTCTGCCTGCACAGGCTCCCCTGGATGACCTGCAGACCCCCAAACTCAACATGCCCAGCAGTGACCGCATCATCTCCTCCCTAAATCTTTTCTCCCCTGTGTTCCCCCACGGAGTGGGCATCGCCTGGGACAGATACCTCCTCTCTTCTTTCACACACCCGTTAGCTACTAAATTGTGAGATTCCATGTCAAAAAAAAAAAAAAAGTCTCCATCCCGTCTGTTCATCTAGCTCAGTTGCCACTTCCCTAAAATAAGCCATCAGCACTGCTCACCTCCTCTGGCCTCCTTGCTCCAGTCCTGGCTGCACTTAATCCATTCTCTTCACTGAAGGCAGAGTGAATTTTTCTCCTAACTGGCCAATCTGATCTTGCTGCTTGCTGGCCTCAGACCCCAGAGTGGCTCCCCACTGCTTTCAGGATGGAGCACATCCTCTCCACCATGGCTTTGAGGGCCGTTTACACTCTGTTCATTGCCTGCTTGTCCATCCTCCTCTTGTACCATGCTTCTGATCCACACACACAAAGCTTTTTCCAGGACCTCAGACCACCGCACTCACTCTTCCAGGCCTGCCATCCCCTCTGCCTCAAACACTGCGCCATGTCACCTGAACGGGAGTCTTTCCTTCCCCACTTCTGGCTCAAGTTGGCTGTCACTCCCTCTGAGAAGTCACTCCCCACCTCTCTAAGTTAGCAGCCTTGTTCTGCTCTTACCAGAACCTGCCACCCTGATTAAAATTGTCCATGCACCTGGCTCTTACCCCAGTGGACCAGACCCTAGAGAGGCAGGGCCCCACCAGCTCCTGGCACCAACCCTGGCAGGTGGGTGGAATCATAGGAAGCGGCTGATTTTTGACCTACAAAAAAATAACCATTTCGTAAGGGCTCATCCTAATACTCATCATTCATAAATTTTTGTCAAAAGAAGATGTGGACACTGCCTCTTTGTGTTCATTATATTGGTTTTGATTATGCACGAGGACAAACTCCGTAATAGGCATAGACTTTTGAATGTAAATTTGAGCTGGTGGCACGATGCTCACGAAAGACCCAAACTGGATTATTTGAGGAACAATGTACAGCATCACAAAGGAAAAGACCCCATTCCTGACCCTGGCATGAAGTTTCACACCTGAGTGGCATCGAAGAGGACGTTAGGAGTGGGGTGGCTGGGATGGTGGGAGGATTTGTTTGAACAGGACCTCAAAGAACACTGACCTGCTTTCATGGAGTCTGTGCCACCAGATGAAACATTTAGATGACAATATTTGGCAAGTTACACTGTTGTTTGCAGGCTCTATTTCCCCTGGCGAAAATGTGATTGGTGAATACTTTAGAAACACACTTTTTATTTTCAAGATTAAATATTCCCAATGGCCATGTTGGTCCAGGAGAAACTTACTTGACTTCTGAAGATAAATGACTAATTGGCTGGTTTCTGTTTCCTCTCTGGCCCTATTGCATTTGCTGAGACAGTATGGATCAACACAAGCATCCTTTCCTTGGATTTTAGTTAGCAAGAGGCTGCCATCTATAGATCCTTGACCCAACTGCACACTGTTTTAAGAGGCTGGAACGGCAGGACTGTGGCTCTGTTGGGCTTTTATGAGTTTCCTCTCTCTCAACTCTGAGGATTAGGGTGGCAGGTTTTTAATAGGCTTTCACTTTTAGATTAAAATAAATTTGTTTTATTTTGCAGACAAGCTCAATGTGCTTGTTGTAAGACTTAAGGATCATCTAGTTTCCTGTTTTGCAAAAGAAAAAACTGAGGTCAGCCAAGATTGGAGGACTTTTGCTGCCCAAAGTCCCCCAGGATGTGAGGACAGAGCTGGAACTTGCACCCAAGCTGAATGCTCATCCCATCCTTGGCATCCTTGCCTTCTCAATGCAGGAAAAGCAAGGTTCTCCACAGGGGGTGCACAGCTGGCAAATTGAGTCTGGCCTGAGCTCAGTGCCACGGAAGCCGAGTCCCCCCACCGGCCCTGTGGAAATGTTTCCCATTTTAGACTTTGCCTTCTTCATAGCAGTGACTCAACCCCTTAGTCTTTCAGACAAAGTAACAATAATGACAGTGATGATAATAAGAATTGCATAAGCAGAGTTGTGATTGGGAACAAGATTTATAATTAGGATTATTTTCATAAAATGCCTCTGTGTTTAGCAACACTATTATGGAAACAGCAGTAAAGCTATCTGCTTCTAATGAAGGGAAAGTGGAAGGACAACACGACTTTTAAAAGAGCACATTATACAGAAACAAAGGGGTCTGCCCCCCCCCCCGGCTGCCCTCAAGTTTAAGTCTACTGTGTTCCGGCCAAAAATGAAATGTCTGCTCCCTGCTCGCTCCCAGATGCCAGGCCCGTTGACAAAGGCCCACTTGTTCCTCGGGACACGTGTCTAGATGCATTTTCAGAGGGAGGTTTGGAGGGCGCCCGTCACCTGCAGCTCCCCGGAAGATGACGCACGTTGCGGGGCTGTGCCCCTCTCCCCCACTCATGGGCTCCGCGCGGTGATGACTCCTGTTTCCTGCCCCACAGTCAGCCTGAGAGGAGCCCCTCTGTGGTAGGAACGACACTGGGCACACCAGGTTGGAGGTCCCCCGATGAGTGCGGGGATGGCCTTCGCCGCTTGTTTTCAGACCACGAGGGCAGCTCCTGCCCTCGGAATCCGGAGGGCGCGGGTGGGTGCGCCATGATGGACAGGGAACGGATCCATGTAGAAATCGTTGTGGCTTGGTGAAGGGAGGCGCGGCCTGTGGGATCTGGCCATGCTCTCTCCCCCTTCAAATGAGTTCTACTTTTCAGGGCCTTTCACCGTGGCAGAGCGACAGCTCTTGGCTCTTGACCACCATAACCTCCCGGGCCAAACTCTTGGCTCTTCCTCCTGCCACTGCCTGCCCGAGGCGCCATCAGTGCGCACAGCGAACGGAACTGCCTGTCGAGGTGGCCCCGCCCCTTCCGGTTCTGCCTTTGCTGCTTTGTCCCTGTGTCCAGACTCCCCCTTCTAGCCTCACGTTCCCGTGTGTATGCTCGCCATCTGCTGTTGGGCCTTCAGGATCTGGTGCCACCATCACCCTTCCAGAGCCTTCCCTGGCCACCGCTCCCAAGGAGGACTGGTTGCTGGTGTCCGGGCATGACATTCCATTCCATGCTCCTGTGATTGTGAGGGGGTCCCTTGCACAACACTGTGATCTCCTAGAGGACACGGACTGTGTCTGTTCACGTGTCTGTTCCCGGGCTGGAGCTGGGAGTCTGCGGCAGGTCAGGTGCTCAGAAGCATTTCGTGACTGAATGAATGAACTGGGGGGGCTTCCGAGCAGAAACTTGGGGACGGCTTTATCTCGGGCTTGTATCTTGGGGACAGAGACAGGGCAGCTTGTATCTCGGGCTTCCACATTTGATAGCTTAGGGCAGGGGTAGGAAACCTTTTTCTGGGGCGTCAGATAGTAAATAGTTTAGGCTCTGTGGACCAGATGTCTCAACCCTGACGTAGTGCGAAGCCCGCCATAGACCACAGGTAAAGAAGCACGTTTGTGGCTCAATAACACTTTATTTCCAAACACAGGCAGGAAGCTGGGTTTAGCCACCGGCTGTAGTTTGCTGATCTTTGGCTAAGGGTTTGGAATGGAACCATATGCTCCAGGACAGGGGTGATGAGTGCCTTATGCTGGACTTATGGCTCTCCTTTTCTTTCTTACTCTCTTCATTATAGTTAAGGCTCAGAACTTTCTTCCAGCCTCCTAGCTAGCTTTCTGGGTATTTTCTGCATTTTGTTGTCCAGATACCTGCCCCAGGTAATTCTAAGGAGGACCTATCCCCACCAGAGCAGGAAGAAATAGGTTCTAGTCATCTGGGTCTCTCCCACACAGGCAAGTAGGCTTCCTCTCCCCCTCCCCCACGCCCAGTCCCAAGTCCCCTCCTGCATCTTCCGTGTGGAAGAATGGCAACGCCAGCGGTGCCCTCTTGCTGCTACCTAAGCCTGCGTCACAAACCATCACAAACCGTTGTGGCTACAATGGCGCTGTTTTTTTTTCATGGGCAGAGCTCAGCTCTCCTCCGTTCTCCTTGGCAAAAGCTGGGTTGCTCGAAGCCTGGGGACAGGAGTCTTGTGGAGGCTTGTGGACTCACCATCTGGTGCCCAGGCCAGAAGGACTCAGTCCCCAGGAGGATGAGCAGCTGGGGTCCATGACTATCTCTCTCTATCTTTTAGGGTGACCCCACACCATCTCTCCAGCATGGTGACTTCTGGGTCACCATATTTCTTAATATCAGCCCAGGGATCCCAAGGTGCCTGTCCCAGAAGAGCCTTAAAGAAGCCATGTCACCGTTTATGACCTAGCCTCAGAAGTCATGCAGGATTACTTCTGGCACATTCTATTCCTTGAGGTATTCATAGAGTTCCATCCAGGTTGAAGGGAGGTGAAATGGGAAAGGATAATGTTCTGTAAGAGCACGCAGGACCATTTTTAGGAAATTGAATCCCCACCCTTCCACTTTGTGGGCCCTACTGTGTGTCAGGCACTGCGCTTGTCCCCTTGCTAGCTACATTGTCTGTACAGAGGTGTTATCAATACCTGTGTATCTGTAATATCTTACGAAGTCCTTTCTTCATTCTCCTGAGTCCTTATTACCTATATGCAAACTTTGTTTTGAGTATTTCCAGTTCTTAGGCAGTTCCCCCATGGTTTGGCAGGGAAACCAGCACGTGCATCCCTGTACAGTGTGAAGGACATGAGTCTGGGGGGGTCTGGACTTCCTTCTGGGGCGGGCTGAGCTGTCCAAGGTAGAAGACGGCAGCGATGGTGGCGCTGGGACAGGACATGTCTGCTGTCAAGTCGCCTGTGCCAGTGCCAAGCTGGTCATCATGACTGGGGTGCACATGGTCTCCGTCCCCATGGTTCCAGGTGCCCAGTGTTGGGCTCAGGAGGTCACTGTCCACAGGGACATCTGGATGCCGGCTGAGCGGGCAGCAGGGGAGGAACAGCCTCACCAGTCACTGTGCTCCTTTCTCCAAATCGAATTGATTGGAGCAGGAGGACACACTGTCCTGTTGTGAGAAGGGCTCTGCCTGCACGGGACCCTCTGTGTGGGACAGGCTGGGGGCTGCAGATACCAGTTCACCACCAGTTCACCTCAGTTCGTATGTAGGGCTCCTAAAGGGATGGAGGCCAACTTCAGTTTCCATCTTATTTTTTGGTATTTCTGTATTTCCTAAGAGTTTTTATTCCTGTCTTCTTTCTTAATTATTATGGCTTTGATGAGCGGAAACCCTTCGGGCCAGCAAGATTCAGGGGAATTATTAGTTTTTCAAAAACAAGAACAATTTTATAAGCTTCAGAGACACCTCCAAGACCCCTTGCCAAGCCCTCTTGGTTTTACAAATGAAGAACCTGAAGGCCCAGAAGGGAAGTGACTTACTCAAGGTCACACGGGGTGCTAGGCCTGGGTTTTGCCCACGGTGCCTGCATCTCTCATGCAGCCTTTTCTGGAGGGTACGTTGCTCCCAACTTCTGAGTCAGTGCTTTCCTTTTGGCCCTGCTGCAGGTTAGTCCTCTACGGCTTCACACGTTTTCCAGAGTGTTCCAGCACTTTTTGGGCCATCAAGGACGATGGAGCAATTCCACACACTGGCCTATGACTTCCCTTTGCTGTTCTGTCAGATTGCTCTCTATCTTTCGTGGTGCCACCTGGTGACAGCATGTGTGGCCGAAGCAGTGGTTTGACCCATGAGTATGGGGGCCACAGTGTGGGCTCCCAGATGCTGCCACAGCCCTGCCTCAGCACCTGCACGCCGGCAGCTGTAAAGTTCAGTGTTTGAGTGACGAACGGGCTAAAGGAGGGAAGCCTCCTCCCAGGCTGCCTTGTCCCCTTCTTGTCTCTTCCAGCTGCCATTTGGCTCGGCCATCAGACATTCCCCTGGATGGGCTGACTGTGGTAGCAAGCTGCCCCTCTCCCCTGCCCTAAGCGAGGTCCAGGATGTCCCGAGTTTTGCTGGAAAGCACAGGCTGTGATTTACCTGCCACTGGTCATGGCCGCACAGTCTCCTTCCCAGTTCGTTCGGTTTGCTGGTGGCGCTCTGAAAATACAGGCTGTGTTCTGCTCTTACATACAGCAGCTTCTTAAATCCTCGGACCCTGAAATCTCCGGGAAATTCCTGGCATCCCCTCTGTTTCCCACCGGTCCAACGTCTCAGGAAGCCTGGTCTTCTTATTAACTCGGTCTGCATTAGAATCACAGGGGCTACTTTTTTGAAATGCAGAGTCCTGGCCCCCTGGGATCTACCACCTCAGACTCTCTGGGGACAAAGCCCAGAAAATATGCACTTGAACAAGCTCCTCGGACAATGCATAAGCAGCTGGCATTTGAGACTCTGCACTCGAGGAAGGCTGGGGAACTCATATTGTCTACAACTGTGCGCCTCGCCTGGAGCCTGGTACTGACCAGGTGCTAATAAACTGTTCGTTGGATGAATGAATGATGTCCTGTCCCTGCACTTGACCCTGACCTGTTTCTTTTGGGACTGCCCTCCCATCCCATCCTCCAGGCCACTCACCCACTGCTTGCACACCTAGAGCAGATGTGACAGGTAACGCTCTGTCCTGCTTGTAAATAGTATCCTGTTAATACTGCTCCAGGTACGGTCAAGTTCAGGAACGTGTCATATATAATCTCAGGTTAAGGAGGTTAATCATCTTAAATATTATTTGTGTGCGTGTGTTGCCTGTGTTAAGTGTTTAAGGGGGTCAAAAGAAGGATGTCCTATTAAATTTAGAAATTGTAAAATTATTGGTGGAATTAGTTGTCCCTAGCCAACATATCACACACAAATGCTTAATTTTCACAGTGTCACTTGCTGGACATATAACGCACATACTTTGACAGGAAAATGTTTCTAGAAGAGCTCGCTGTGCTGAGGGAAGCACAGGCCGAGGAGGGGCAGGCTGGCCCTACCCTGTCACCAGGCACGCGTCAGTGGTCTCGGGAGGAACAGGGCTGTAGGGTCGGCACGGACGCCCAGCGATGCGTTCTTAGAAGGCCTGTCGTCGCAAAGATGTGGATAATTTATACGATGTTTAACTATCTTTTAAATAGCCAGTTTTTCTTGTGCAGTGGCTGGGCTTCCATAAAACAGAGACAAGGACTGCCCATTTGGCTCAGTTTTAGAGGGGACGGTGCCGTAAAGTTAATGCAGTGAGAAATCTATGGCACTCTGGCATTAAACCCAACACGGGACATAAAGAATTGGGGCTGCTGTAAGCCATGGCAGCGGGTAAAGAGATTAAGCAATCTTTGCAGGTGAAAATCATCCTGAGTGGGTGGGAAAGGGCCTCCCTGCACCGAGAAACTGGGAACTAGGAGAGACATGGGTGGGCTCTGTGCCCTCACCGTCAGTGCGGTAAGGTCTCTGAATAGCCAGCCCCGAATTTAACCATCGCTGGATCCCGAAAGTCAAGGAAGTACTGAGAGAGAGCGGGAAAGCATTCACATGAGAGTTTAGTCCATTTATTTATCCTTTGTGTGTTTGTTCTCATGCCTGACTTGGCTTCTGGGAGAACAGGTACGGAGCCTCCTCGGTGACAGGCAAGGCATCAGAGCACAAAGATGAGAAAGCATCTCAGGCCACTGGCCATTGCAGCTCAGGGTTCCTGACCAGGATGCCAGGGCAGGCAGGCAGGGCGATATGGGTGCTGCTGGGAGATTCTGACCCCGGCCCCTGGCCATCATGTCTAATGCTTTTTTTGTTTTCCCCCCAGACCACTTTTTGCTGGGCGGCTTAGATAAGGAGATTTATTTGACCAAGGCACCTTCTCTCCCCAACATGAGTGACTGAGTCAGAGACGTCCGGACTCACAGGTATCACCTTCCCAGGTAGCCGTAACTGAACGTGTCTGCTCTGTTTGAGGGCAATGGGCTGGCCAGAAGCATGTGTCGGGACACAGCAGCTCTGTATTGGGACAGGTCGAGGACAAGAGGCCATGGAGTGGCTGAACATGGTCTCAGGACCAGTCCTAAAAAGGTCAGTGAGGGGCTGAGCTGCTGAGGAAGGGGCTGGGGCCTCTGGAAGCCTCTGGAAAGTCTACAGAGAAAGAGGCCTGGGTGTGGTACCTCTAAGCATTCAAGGCCCCTCCCCCCTGCCTCTGACAGAAGTACCTGATGGTGTCCTGTGCTCATCCGGGACAACTGGTGTCTCCTCCTGTGATGAAAAGCCCAAAGGAAAGAGGAGACTGGAGGAAAGTGTGCAGGGAGGGCTTGGGCTGGGGGAACAGAGAGAGAAGGCAGGGTACAGAGTGGACAATGAGAGCTGAGCAGGAAACAGCAGGATGGGCTGGGGTTTGGAGGCCAGCAGAGCACAGAGCAGGAAAAAGTCAAGGCCACGATCCCAGATTTCGGAGGCCTTGACCCTCCCGAGGGCCAGCAGAAAGGGTGGGAATAAAGGGCAAGTAGGGCAAACGTGGCCCTCCCCTGGAACTCAGTAGCAGGCCTCTGAAAGCACCCCCCACAGTGGGCCCGGCCTTCCCACGCTGAGGAGAGGGTCTATGTCAGAACTGGCTCCCTGTCCCCAGGGGCCCCCGCACCCGCAGACGGGAGATGAACAACTGGAAGCATGTGCTTGGGGCTGTGATTCTCCCCATGCTTCCTCCGTCTGCCGACTTGCCCTTGAAATGCTGCCTCTTCCAGGAAGCCTGCTGGCCCCTAGAACACGGCTCACAATGAGCCTCCCTGGTGCTTCTGACCCTGGCCTCAGTTCTAAGGGGACAAATGCAGCTGCCTTGAGATGGAGACCCCTTCCAGCCAAGGTGTGGGCTTCCCACAGCAACCTGTCCACGACCATTGCCTGGGGCCACCTGTCTTGTCTCACCTGAACGGGTGGGTTCTTACAAGGGCAGACAAGGTCCCCACGAGCAGCTTTGCGCTGTGAGCGCTGCAGGCCAGGTGCCGGGGCTGCGTGATACTGTGTTGGCACCAAAGATGGTGGCAGGGCATTTGGGTCACCAGGGGGTCCTCAGATCCCATAGGGACCAGGCTCCTGCTGCCAAAGGGCTTAACTCAGAATCCCTTTGAGGCCCAAATCTTTGCCCCGGAGAGAGAAGAAAGCAGTGTTCTGCACAAAGATCAACCTGTCTCAGGATCTCACCGCGCACTGGGACCCCTTCTTCCTTATAAAACCCATCGGCCGAGAATCTACTTAATCAATCGCAAATTCTAACCCGCAACCCACAGATTCCCGCCAGGCTGGGGGGTTAACTCGGGACTTGGAGAGCCCGCTGCATCAGGGCGCATCTGCAGAAGGGATCAGCCAAGGAATTCATAAAGTATTTATTTAGTGCCCCCCCGGCACCCCACCTCCCTTTCTTAAGGTAGAATTGATGCAAAGTTTCCAAGACAAGCCCGCGATTGCGGCTGTCACCAAACAATGCCATATTTCTTTTCTTCTCTTAAATTCTAGGGATCATTCCCTGTAAGAGGGCAATTTGTCTGTCAGGCAGGCAAAACAGGGGCCGCTCCCTGCCCTCATTAAACTGACAGCACGGTTATTAGCAGAAAACGAAGCCCGCCTGCCATGAAGCTAGCCACTGTTTTATGGCGAGCGCCAGAGAGATATTTTCAGTAATTAATTTGATAAATATATTAATTATGAATTGAGTTGACAGTACAATCAGATTGTCAGCCTTCCAGACAGCCTCTTGTGATAAAGCTCTGTGATGAAGTGGTTGGATTTCAGACCTGTCATCTTCAGGGCAGTCCCTTATCACCGTCTGCCCATTCACTATAATTTCCTGCGCGTTGTAATTAAATGGTAGCTTTCTGATTGGAAGTGACTCCTCAAACTTAATCTCTCTTTCTTTTCCAGCCTGGTGGGGGAGGGGTACAAAAAAGCCCTTTGTTTCAGGGGATTTTTAATGTTAAGAAGCAGTTTTCTTTCCCCCCTCTCCTTTCAATGCACCTATCTGGTCCCACGGGACCCCTCTCCTGGTTGGGGGGGGGAGGAGGAGAAGGAGGAGACTTGTGGAGGGTCAAGTGACAGAGGGGCCATGGAGGGCTGGGGGTGCTTACACGTCCTCTGGGCAGGTGACTGCTCCTCCCTGGGCCTGTTTCTTCAGCCAGAGGAAGAAAGGCTTGGTCAGAATGGTTCCGTGGGTGTCCCCGGGCCTGAAATTCTGGGCTCCTGGGGACTGAACAACTTGGCAGGCTCCCTTGCCCTCCAGGGTCCTGGGAAGGAGAGAGGGGGGAGGGAAGGAGAAGCGAGCCAAGTGTCAGCTGTATTTCTGCAGGACAGGTCATTCAGGGAGTCCCTTGCCAGCACTTTTTTTTTCCCTTTTGATGAAATTAATTATGAACACTGCCCGGGGTCATTTGACTCCGGAGATACATGTCAAGATAAAATATTTCAGAAACACTTATATTTAATAATTTAATATGCTGGTTCGCATTTGGGTGCAACAAAGGGAATTATTGGTAATTGCACATTTTAAAGGGGCAGGAGGAAGCCCAGCAAAGTGGGGGGACCACAGGACAAAATGGGGAAGGTCACCAAAGGTTTTTGTTTTAGGAAGAGGCTCCGTGTCATTCGTGTACCTGGTATGGAAGTCAACGCCTGAAATCTTTTGAGGGAGCAGTGTCCAGGGCCCCGGGTAGCCCCAGTGGGGCAGAGAATGAGAGAGAGAACGAGAGAGAGAGGACAGTGGTCCGAGGGGTAGTCGTCCTCAGCCTTGCAGTCATAGAAAGTCTGTTGTCTGGGACTCAGAGATGCTGAGGGGTTGTCCCACACCACACAGCTAAGGACCAAGAACCCCGAGAACTTGGCCTCCCGGGCCGGTGCTCCCCGGTCACGGGGTCCATGGAGAGAAGAGCAGTTCTGCGCCAGGAAAGCCGAAATTGTCCGCCTTGCCTCAGTTTCTTTGTTTGCAACATGGGCTACTAAACTACCTAGGTCAGACTTGACGTGAAGATGACGTGAAAGAATGCGTTTCGGAGCAGCGGAATCACGGTGGAAGCACGGTCGTCGTGAGCTGTGCACAGCGGTGCTCGGCGAACATGCGTGCATGCGCGCTCGAATGTATGAACCACGGTTGCTGAGTTGTTGGCTACTCTGCTGTCTCAACCCCGCCTGCCACCCGTGTCCCCTTGTGATGCTGTGCTCCATGGCCAAGCCCGTGGCCAGGGCCCCCTCTGCAGCGTGGCACAACGGATTAACTCCCAACAAGGACTCCAAAAACCTAACCAGTCCTGCTCCTCGACCGGCTCATGTGGCTTTGGCCACATCCCCCTACGAGGCCTGTTGTTGCCGCGTCTCTTAACTATAGGCAAGCAGCGTGCCCGAGGGAGCTGTGTGGGTGGGTGCCTGTCCCGGCCGGGGGGTCTCTGATGGTCTGGGGTCTGCCCCTCTCCAGTGAGGGGAGCCGGCCGGTCCCTTCTCTGCTCTGGGCCTTGGTCCCCTCATCTTTAAAGTGAATGTTCCTCACTCAGTCATTGACAGTGTCATTGGAAAAGCTGCCGTGGCCCGAGGTCTATAGCTGGGTCATACTTAACCACAGAATCCGTGCATCCTACTAGAAAATTCCATTTTTGTCCATCACCTAGAAATCTTGTGGCCCACTTTGAGCAGAGCCTAGGGTCAACGGCCACAAGGATCAGGGCTCAGATTCCCAAGTGGAGGAGCCGCCCCCCTCCATAGGGCCCCTGCCTGCTAGGTTGCACCCATAGGAGTCCCTCCAGGGCAAGACAAACCCCAAGTTACACCACCTCCTTAACCTGTCTCTGGAGGCAAAGCCCCACAAGCAAGACAGAAAGTTGTACGATGATGTAAGTAAATGATTGCTCACTATAGAAGGATTCCTGCTAGGAGCACGACCAGAGTTGAGTCTTTTCCTTTCTCAGGTCATACTCGAATCTATATTTTAACATGTTCCCATTATATTTCAAAGAGGAGACATGATTGCTTTTGAAAAAAAAAAAAGTAAGACCAATGACAGGGTATTGTCTATGAGCCTACCCTCCACCCCAGAAATGTTCTCGTCGGAGGCAGCCGGGTGTCATTTGTTAAATCCCGAATGAGGAATCATAAGCTGCTTTATTTTATACCAGAAGCGACCGGTAAGTGGACGCAAATTGATTCTGGAGAGGGTGCTAAGTGATAATCCTTCCCAGGTTCCCAGTAAAGAAAATATACCTATTTGAGGGAATTTTCAACTTGGGTTTGAACTTGCTGATGCCTTTTTAGAGTCCAAGTGGAAACTATGGTGCTTTTGTGTGTCCATCAGATAGCTGTGCTTAATGCCGAGGGAGGAATGATGAATATGCAGAGCGCTTTGATGTTAATACCGTGCGGGCCTCCGAAGGGGCGGGGTGGACGGCGCTTGACACTGCGGTTTTCATCCCTCGGCAGGGATCGAACAGATGCTTGAAAATAAATGGCACCTGCCGAGAAAGTGCTCTGTCCCTGACTCTGTCATCGGAGCCCGCGGTCCCCACCACCGGCTCGAGGACCCTGGGCTCCGAGCTCTGCCTGGCAGGAGCGGGTGAACGCACACAGGGGATAAAAGGCAGTGACTCACTTTGTTTTATTCTGTTTGCCAGGGAGCCTTTCTGATGAGCCCCGGCTAATCTTCTGCAGGCAGGGATATGAAAGGGAAAAGCACTCTCTAGACATGAATAGACAACTCCACTTGGCTCGGCTGCCCGCCCCACCGGGCCTCAGTTTCCCCGTCTGTAAAACGAGGGGGTTGGGCTAGATGAGGTCTGGGATGCTGTTCTTCGCTCTTGTTTAGGGAGAGGACGCTGTCAGACCGGCCCCTGGTTGGGGACGGGCAGCGGGCAGCTCGCGTACGAGCAGGGTGGGCCTCTGTGCAGACACCTGTCTCAGCCTCTCCCCTCCAGAGCCAACCTCCCTTCCCAGGGCGGTGAGGTTGGAGAGGGGAAAGGCAGGGCATTGAGGGGGTGCCTAAAGCTCCCCACAGAGGCCATTCTTCTGTCGGGGACCCTAGGGCTCTCTCTTAGCCAGGGGACGCCTCTTCTGCTCTGGGAAGAGAGAACGGGTCTGGGGAAGGACCATTGTCCTAGATGTCAGGGGATGACCCCCACACCACCCTGCAGACCCTGGCATACGGGTTGGACCTTTGCTACGTGATGCCCAAGACAGGGCCTCTCTCCACCCCTACCTGCTGTCTGGGCCACAGCATGACTTTTGCGGGCCCTGGGCACTCTTGCCCTCATGGACCCTTTCCTCCGTAAAAAATACTACAAATTTTGTTTCACAATTGCGTCAGAATGAAGGTGACTATAATCCAGGCTAGATTCATTATTTTATATCCATTATTCTCAGATTCATTTCTTTATTCTGATTTTAAGAAAAATATTTGTGTGTGTGTGGACCCTTAAAAAAATGTCATGGACCCTGTGTCTAGTGACTACGTTGGCCCCACTCACTGTCCTCCCTAAGACGCCATCCCTTTTCAGAAGCCGAGAGCCCTTTGGATTTGCATTCCCACTAACTAAAAACCTGTCCAGTACTGGCCAGAGGGCCGAAGGAGATGGCAGCTCTGTGCTCTGCTGAGTTGTCTAGGAGGCAAGGTTGGAGCCACGCTGGCATGGGAGTGCAGCCCAGCCCCGAGCAGGCGGCCTGGTGCAGTGGGACAGTGTGTGCTCCAGGGTCAGAAAGACCCAGGCTCTCATTTCTTCCACTGCTCTTCCTATCTGAATGACCCTTGCAACTTACTTTCTCTTGGCCTCCATTTCCCAATCTGGAAGATGGGAGTAATGCCACCTTGACAACAGGTCTCCTGAGAGGCATGTGTCACTGGGTAAGTGGCAGCCCTTGTCAGAATGTTCCATGTCCTGTGACCTCAGGATCCCTAGCTTCCATAAAATCACGATGTCCATTTGTTCCTAGAGTCCCATAGGGGCATAACGTTTGGCAGACCCCACGGTCCAATTCTTTGCCTTGGGAATTATGGGCTCCGTAACTGCCCAGCGGGGATTGACAAGGGGGATTTTTGTTTTTCTTTCTTCAACAAGAGATTTTCCAAGCAAATCAATGGAAATGTGTATATGGGAACAAAAGCTCTGGGGACCCTTGGCGAATTCCTTGTTAGCTCACTGACAACAAACTTCTTACAAGTTGGCCAGTCTCAGCCCTTAAGACACTGTGCTCGGTTCAGCCCTGAATCAAATCAGCGAGGGGTTCTGAAGGCTCCTGTAATTTTGTGCGGAAACAATGTCTTAAATTAATATTTTCTTTAGTTCAAAAGGCTGCCTGTGCCTCTGGCTGCGTACTCAGGCTGCGGGGAACCAGGGAGTGACCCTGGCAATGGGGCCCCGCTATGTGGGGACAAAAGCCCCACATATACATCAATAAGGAGAAAATATCTCACCCGGCGGCGTTAGTCCACCAAAAATGGTTTACACCAGTTGAACACAAAAATCAATTCTGAAGTGCAGTATATCAGAGTCATAAATTACACGTGTCCGATCGAAAAAGTGAGGGAACAGGACAAAGGCGAGGACAAGAGCGTGCTCACCGGAAGATGCGGCTGCGGACATGGCCCAGCTGTCGCGCCTGGGACGCCACCAACGTGTCCTTTGGGTGACAAACTCCCGCCTGCACCCCTGCCCCAGAATGCAGGCGGGGAGTGGGATGGGAGGCCTGGGCAGGGCAGAGCACGGGCCTCTGCCTGCCACCACTGATTTGTTCTAGAAGATCCCTGAGCTCACCGAGGGGCCCGCAGACCTGCTCTGCCTGCCCTACCATTGGCTGTGTCTTGACTCCAGGTTAACACCAAGGAAAGGCATTGTCTTGGATTGCCCACTATCCCCTTCCCTCCAAGTGTCTGATTAGGGGTGCCCAGCTTTTAATGGGGCTGCATTTTAGGAACTATAGGTGTTGCTGTGTGGCCGTAAAAATGGCTTGCAGATGGGAGGAGATGTGCTTCCTTTTTGGGGTGGGTGGGCCTAGGAAGTCGTTGACATGCACCCCCCAAAGTGGACTTGCTTTCCCTGTAACTAGTGGGGAGACTATGTGATCCTTTCCAAGGACCAGCTACCCTCCAGCTCTGTGCTGCCTCAGGTCCTTTCCAAGGACCAGCCCCTCCTCCCCAGCCGACTGCTGCCCACCTCCCCCAGCTCTGGTCACCCTTTAACTCCACAGGGCTGGTCACAGTCAGCGGTCATTGGTTCTCCAGAAGCCTGTGCAGCGCCCGTTTGCTCTGGTCAAAATGAGAAGCAATCCTGGCTGGGAAGCAGGGCGTGTGCCTCTGTGCACCAAGTACTCTCCCTTACCTCAGTGAGATTGCCCCATAGACTCATTCCATTCTATTAAATTCTAGTTTATTTTCAGTGTCATTCCATTGTAGTGCCAGAATGAACCTGAGAGGTTGTCCTGTCTGACCTATTCTTCATAGAGGTAGGAAAACTGAGGCCCCCAGCAGGCAGTGACTGCTTAGGTCACAGGTTGAGGGAGGTCTAGGGTTAAGGCTGCTGGAGTCCTCCCCAAGGCTGTCCTGTTCTGCCCAGGGCAAGAGTAGGGGTGCTGGGAAGAGCTCCCCATGCAGGGAGCGGGGGAATAGCACCCACAAGCACCTAGGCCCCATCCCTTCCTCTTTTCAGCCGGAGGGGGGGCTTCCTCTCCAAGGGAGTGGTGATGTCCCTCAGCTGCCACTTTCTCCTGAGTGAACAACCCTCTGTTCTGTATGAACATGATATTAACTGGAGCCCATTGAGCAATAGCATATCTCCAAGACTTGGGAAAACATCTCTTAGACTAAGCTTCAACCCCAAATAGGGACCAGATCCTATCTGGGTGGTGTCTTTGCCTCTTTTGGGAAGAGAGGAAACCAGGGGACAGGTGACCCACCACCCACCTCGGCTGACAGTGAAGCCACACAGCCTCTCAGCCTGGCGGAGCTCAGAGCCACCTGTGTGGCCTTGACACCGTGAGAAGGGTATGAGCCCCTTTGAGGGGGTTCCTGCTGCACCAAGGGCTTTGTTGCCTGCCTCTCCTCTCTGAATAGGGTCGCCCTGTGCTCCACAGGTCCCCTAAGTTCCCAGACCTGCCCGGGTGGCCTTGCATGGGCACATGCAGGGAGATCCCCCCATTCCCTGAATCCTCTGGGAGGGCAGGTCTATGCCGGACCCTGAGGCTCTGCAGAGATCAATACCCAGCCTTATCCTGAAGGGACTAGAGTTTCACAGAGGAGACACACAGGACAGGGTCTCCAAGCTCATAACTCTTCTGTGTGGGCATTATTTTCTCCCCATTTTAATTCATCTACTTCTTCAGCCAATATTTGTTAGGGATGATGGGTGAGATCCCAGGGATGGAGCCGTGGATATTACCCTAATTCTGTCTTCATGGAGCCCACAATCTGCCCCCACCATACCCAGTGTGCTTTGTACTCAAATCACACTGCATGAATACCCCTGACCCTGACAAACCTTTGTAAGGCCTGATTCCCTGCCTGGACCACCTTCCTCCTTCCCCACCAATTTCCTTCACCTGGGAAACTCCAAAGCATCCTTCTGAGGTCAGATCAAAAATCGCTTCCTGCCTCCACTCTGGATGCCCTGGTGGAAGGAGGGCCCTCAGGCTGTGCACATGACCAGCTCACTAGAAGGTTCTGTGATCCTTTACTTAGAAGCCACCTGCCCCGCAAGCCTGTGATGGCAGGGGGTGCTGTGTCTTGAGCCATCGTCTACTCCGTATCCCTTGCACAGAGCCTTGCACTTAGTCCTTTTATCCACGTTACTGTTGGATTGAATATCTAGTGCACACCAAGTACCCCTAAGCCCCACCTTCCCTGCTCCACATTCAGGCAATGTGGACGTGAGACAGTGATCCTTTCTTTAGAAATGTGCATTTGCATTGGGGGTGGGCAGTGAAGAGTGGGGAGTTAAGAAAGAAAGAGAGCCCAGAGCCTGGTGCCCCACTAGGCTGACTTTCTCCAGGCCCTGTCTCATCGTAAGGGCCTCAATTCCATGGATGTGAAAGGTGCTAAGGGCCTGCTGTGCTCTGGGCCACCTGCAGAGCTGAAGCCATCTGAAGCTGGCAGCCCTCTGCCACCTGTTAGGAATTCAGGACCTCACTAAAATGAGCACTGTCTCCACCTCCATGTGGTCCTGGTGTCTGCTAGAACTCCCTCCCACCAGCGCATTGATGGTGCTCAGAACTAGAAGAGTTTGAAACTCTTAATTGATTAAATGAATGAGCAGTTGATGAAGGAATAAAATCTAAGCTGAAACAGTTGACAAAGTGAAATTATGACTCTGTCATGCAGTCCTACAGGAAGATTAATGCATTAACATCTGTGAAGCCCCCAGCATTTCAGAAATGGGTCAAGCCACCCAAGCTCTTATTTCAAGGCTGTTGAATCTAAGTCCAGAGGGATCCAGACACCCCCCAAACACACAAAACCAAGTTTATTTGCTCATTCAACTAAGGTGTACGGAGGGTCTAGTATGACCAAGCACTCTCCTACAAATCTGTGGGATACGTCTGTGAATAAAATGGACAAAAATCCATGCAGTTTGGAGAAAGAGACCATAAGCAATACTAAGTTGGTAAAATACATGGTATGTTAGAAGATGAGAAATGTAATGAAAAAAAATAGGCCAATAAGAGGACTGGGGATGCGTGTGTGGAGGGGTGTGTGTGGATGTGACTTAAACAGGCTGGGTAGGGTAGACCACATTGCACAAGTGAGATGCGTGAGGATTTTCAAAGGAGGAGAGGGAGTCTGTTTCTAGTGACGTTGCAGGTTTTAAGTGAGGGTGTACTTGGCATGCCGTACGTGCTCCGCAAATGACGGCTGCTCTGGAAATCTTTGCTGTCACCATAATCGTCGTAATCTTCATCATGATTACTTTGAACTTTCATGCTTTCATCTGTAAGGATTTCTTTCCTCCTCTTATTTTGCTTTTCCCTCAGAATGACGAGGTGGAAAAAGCACTGGAAGCAATGAGCTCACAGTTGCCATTTCTGTGGGCTCTGCCTCCCAGGAAGACCTTCATGGGGTTTCCCATCCAGAGGGGTTTCTACTGCTCCAGGATGAAGGAAATGGTCAGGAATCGTTGTGGGGGTGGGGGTGGGCGTTGTCCAAGATTTCATCCTACTTGCAAGTTGACAAGTTAGTCTCCTGCGGTTTCATGGATGCTGGAAGGAGGCACAAGACTCCTAGGCCAGAAACCAAGGACGGTTTGTTACTTAGAGCAATGGCAGAAGCTAGAGTATCAGGATTTGCACAAGTTCTGTAAGACCCACTTCCTACAGGGCAATGTGATGTGGGCCAGGTGATGCCCTGCACAGGTAATGAGTTGCATTACATGAGAGGGGCACCAAGCTTAGGGAACCTGGAGCTTTTATAATGGGCAATAAGGTGAAAGCAGACATGATCTTATACTTATCAGTTACCTGCCCTTTGCACTGGGGGGATACCCTACCTATCTCCCAAGGCTGTTTGCAATGCAGATGTCCTTGGCAAGACTGTCTGGGACAAAGGCAGTCAGTGCTTCCATCCTCAAGACACGTGGAAACACAAGAACCCGTGGAGAGCTGTCTCCCACTAGGCTTAAGGAATTAGCTGGTAAGATACATGTAACAGAGTTGCTATTGGAGTTTAGTGTTTACCTGTCTCTTGGCAACCCCAGGATGAGTGAGAATCCAGGCTCATTACTTGGAGACTTCTGTGCTTCTGCCACGTGAGGGAGGAAGTGTAGTTCCTGGCTCCGGGTATGGTCCTGGCTTTGAATCCCAGCTCTGCCACTCAGGCAGTTTGCTTACTCTGCCTCTATCCTTAATATAGGAATAACAGTGGGACCTCCTTCCGAAGGCTATCAGGAGGACCAAATGATAGGATGTTCCAACAGCACTTAGCTCAACGCCTGGCACATGACAACTCAGCCAATGATAAAGCTGGCAAGATGATGGTTTTCCATAAGGGGAAACATGGGTCATAGGAAACCAGCTGGAGGTGGGTGGTCCAGCCAGGTAGTAAACTGTGACCTGGCCCTCTGATGCCAGAGGAAGGGGAGAGAGAAATTGTTTATGCTTATCTGTGGTGATTGCTTTGGGCCTTTAGGATTAAGTTTGGTTTCAGAATTTAATGTCCTATGACTTGTTTATGCATGTCTTCAGAAATTGTTCAAAGCCTGAACAAGGTTTCTTATTTTCTATAAGTCTCTTTTTTTATAAATAATATTTTTTTATTATGTTAGTCACCATACAGTACATCCCTAGTTTTTGATGTAAAGTTCGATGATTCATTAGTTGCGTATAACACCCAGTGCACCATGCAATATGTGCCCTCCTTACTACCCATCACCAGCCTACCCCATTGCCCCCCCGCCGAAGCCCTCAGTTTGTTTCCCAGAGTCCATAGTCTCTCATGGTTCATTCCCCCTTCTGGTTAACCCCCCTTTCTTCTTCCCTTTCTTCTCCTGCTGATCTTCCTACTTCTTATGTTCCATAAATGAGTGAGACCATATGATAATTGTCCTTCTCTGCTTGACTTATTTCGCTTAGCATTATCTCCTCCAGACCCGTCCATGTTGCAGCAAATGTTGAGAAATCGTTCTTTTTGATAGCTGAGTAATATTCCATTGTCGTGCACGCGACCAGACTGAAAACTGGAGCTCCAGAGTGCGCGCGAACCACACTGAAACAGAGAGCTCAGGAGCGTGCACAGGGGCGGCTGGTGGCTGGCGGTGTTAGAAACACAAAG
>NC_048223.1:121484680-121514120 GCF_002007445.2 Ailuropoda melanoleuca
TATCTCTGTCAAAAAAAAAAAAAAAATCTTTAAAAAAAAAAAAAAAAGAAACACAAAGGACAGAGACGGGCCGGCCCTGGAAGTGAGGGCTGGGACGCTGCAGGGTTTTTAGCGACACAAAAAGAAACAGAGTTAGAGGCCAAGAAAGCTCAGTGGAGAACGGACTGCGATCTCTCTGTTCTGAGACAGAGGCTAGGATTCGGCCACTGCTGCTCTGACTCTCAGAAGAGCCACAGAAAACCGCCAGGGAAAGCCGCCAGAGAACAAAAGGCTAGAAGTCTCTTTTATAATCTCGAAGTTGAATCCGGGGTTTTCAATTGTCCTGAGACACTACCTTGATATGTGTGCTACTGAAAATGTGTCTGCAGATCCCTGAGCGGGCGCAGATTTTCATAAACCATTTATGCCAGAAGCCCTGAGGGGATGGGATTTTGTTTGTGTGAAGGGTCAATCAACTCAATATACTAACTATCTCCTGTATGTCTGTTGTGTGCCAGGCAGTGCCACGGGCAGAGTAGTTGACCCAACAGCATGCGTGGCACAGGCCCTCCCACAGGGAGCTCGCAAGCACACGGGATCCCGAATTCATATGGAATGCAGAATTTAAATGCCACAAAGGGGTATAATCGAAGAGATATGCAGGGTAAGAAGGAGAGAAAGAGAATGAGAACATCAGCAAAGAAATCCTGGACAGCCTTGGGCAGGGCTGTAAAGGGCATGGTGTATCAGAGGAAGCCAAGTCTTGGGGGGAGCCTGGATTCAAATCCTGACCCTGCTTCTGTGACCTTGGTCAGGTGATCTAGCCTTAGCTTCTCCACGGCTTTTCCCCCAATTGTAAAAGAGGGGATGTTAAAACCTACCTTGTGGGACCTTGCAAGGGCGATTGAAATGGTTTATGGGCTTGACAGGCAGTGGGTTCAATAAATGACATTTTTAAAACTTGTGGGTAGGAGTCTTAGACCAGTTCCTGGAAGCAGAAGGAACTTTGCTGGCGGTGCCCTTGGGAACAGCAACACCTGGGAGGTATGGAAGGCTGTAGGATGGGCAGTGGGGACCACCTCCGAGGACGGGCATAACCTCGGGCCAGGCAGATCCCTTGGCAAAGGGCAGGTGCGGGAGGGGTCCTGGCCAATGAGCCGTCGGCAGCCAACATTGCCAGCTGCCGGAGGAGCTAGTGCCTTGGCTGTGAAGGAGGATCTTAGTGGCACACCAGAGTCCCCCGCAGCACGGGAGACCAGCAGTTCCAGCTGAGTCCAGTGGAGGCAAAGCCATTTTTCTCAGTATTTTACCACTTCCTCTGAGGCCTGAGCCAGAAAGAAATTCAGAGGATGCCTCGTGGGCTAAGAGCCGGAAGCTCTGCTCTGTCTCTGAACACCTAGCTCTGGGCTGGCCCTGGCCTCACTTGGCCTTCACCCTGAGCGCCTTCCGGGTCATGGGGCTCCTGGAAAGCCAGCACCTCCTTTCCCTCGGCCTCACTTTTTTCTTACTCATGAACTTTCTATTTTCTTGAGATGATCAAGCGTAGCCGAGTATCAAACAGCCAAGTGCAACTTCTCAAAGAGAACTAGAACATCTCTAGAAAGTGCTAGAAATCAGGGCCAGAATGGGTGGGGGTTATTGGCCTCACCTCGGAGGTCGAAGCAGAGGGTGGAGCAGACGTGCGAGTGAAGGCAGTGCTGGAAGCCCACCTGGGATCTTCCAGCCCCAGACTCCACCGGCTTCCTTGCCTACAGTTCCGCAGTTCCCCGGCTCCGTCTCAGTACACGGCATCGGCATCGTGCCCCATTTCTCCCTCTGCCACGGACATGTCGAATTTTGAATTCTTCTATTTACCAGCTTAGGGACTCAGGCATTTTGGGCTTCAGGCAAGATTGGCCACACACCACCCTTCGAGGATCTTTATTTGCATGCCGCGTAAAGAGAAATCCACTAACTTGGTTAATTATTAAGCAAAGACTCCAAATCCTTTGAGAGACACTCCACAGTTTCTGATCCCTCCCACGGCAGAGGAACCAAGGAGGACTTTTTTATAAGTGCAAATGAGTCCATTGTTAGCTCTGATTTTTGGGGGGTCAAAGCTTATGGTGCTTGGGGTTCACACTCAGCCTGACCTAGGATGCTTTGCACTGTTTCTCCTTTCCAGTGCCTCTGGATTAATATTTAGCAATTTTATGGAGGTAGAAACTGTCGATTAAGGACAGTTCTCAAATAGGGAAGTAATACGGGTATTTACCCAAAAAGAACTACACATTCCTGCAAACAACTTTCTGCCATTCTTTCCCGAAATTCTCTTGAGAATTAATGATGGCTCCAAAATCCAAGAAATTATCCATTAGACCCCCCCATTTTCTGATACAGATCCCCTGATTGTGATTCTAAATGCAGACAGCCATTGCTTCCCTTCTTTTCCCATTCCAGCACCCCATTCATCCTTGATTAATGAAATTGGCAGCTGAACCTTTGGACTCCTCAAAAAGTGCTCAGAGTGCATATGAATATTTAGCTTCAAGGTTGCTCCTCGTGGGGGAAATATCGGAAAGAACTTAGATGCCCAGTCACAGGGAATTCGTTGACTAAATTATGGCAGGGATATTCACTAGAAAATTATGCAATCGGGAAAAGGATATTGCAGGAGTATATTCCAGGGCATGAAAATGTTTGCAGGGCAAGCTACAAAATAGCGTGTAGAGCGTGATCCATTTTTGTGAATACAGGTGTGCCTGCATGCGGCTGAGCACGCGCGTGCACATGGACTGGCCTGGAGGGAGATCAGCCCATCGCAGGTGTTTTCCCTTAACAGCGAGATTACTGGTGCCTCTATTTTCTTCTGCTTTGCTCATCTCTTTCTTATTTTCTGTACTACACATGTATTTCTTGTGGAATCAGGAAATCAAAAGTTATAAAAAGGGTGTAGAGGAGAGGGCGTTCCCCTTCCTGTTGAAATGTGGTCTCCCAGCATAAGGAGCAACCAGTTTGTGTCCCAAAAGCCCAAATTCTACCATTACTAGCCTGCCCCACATTAGGTCCACCACCTGCAACGTGGGGAGGCCAAGCCTGTTGGTGATGAATGGAAGAGGTGCTGTGGCAGAGGGCAAAGGAAGTGTTAGTCTGACCTGTTTCTAACTTCTAGAATGAAATCTGAAATTGGTGTCATGCCCTCTCGGAAGCTCCACTTGCTTTGATTCCCGATGCTGGGGCTCTTCTGGACAACTCTGTGATTCTCACCAGTCGGGACGTGTCTCCAAGGACCTTGCCCCGCAGGCAATGTTGCCACATTCTTGGCCACGGTCCTGGGGGATCTGAATTCTGGGAACGGGACGGGTACCCGCTCACGACTCGAGTCCCCTGCTGGGCTCCCCGGCTCTCTGACATTCACAAGGACCCGGGCGCTGAGCCCGGAGCAGGCGGGTGTCCTCTGCAAGGCATACAGGTGCCTCCTGCTTCAGGGCACTGAGTGGGGCGGGCGCCAGCGACGGCAGCAGAGGCGATGACACCACTTGCTATCTGTAGATCTTGCTGTGGCTATGGTTGTGTGGTTTGCAATTAGACGAGAGGTCCGGGGCCCTGCGAGATCATTTCCTTCAGCAGGTTATCATTTGGGCCAAATCAGGGACTTGTCAGGCTCAGCTCACTGGCTCTGCCTGCTCTCTCTGCCCCTGCCCGCTCCTACCCGGACAGCCCTGGAACCTTTGTGCCGCAGCATCGCAGGCTGCCTGCTCCCCTGGCGGACCTTGTAGCATTGGTGTCGTCTGAGCAAACCGTGTTGTCCGGTGATCCTTTCCGGGAGAAATTTCCCCAACGACCACTTTCTCCACCCCACTAATCCGGGACCCCTTGCTCCTCCTCTTGCGGCATACCAGTTTGTGATTCTTCATTTATTTGTTGGATTCTGCGTCACTATTTTCCCCACTAGACTAGAGGACTAGGCTTTGTTCCCCCTTGTCTCCCCAGCACCTCGTTCGGAGCCTGGCACAGAGTAGGCTTTTCAGCAATGAGATGAATGACTGAGCGCAAGCACGCATGTGTGACCCACACATGATGGTCACCAGTAACGTTCTAACCTGAAGATGCTTCTGCTTGGGACCAACTCCCCTGGGCGTGTGAGTCCACGTTCAACGCATCGTTACTGAGTGACCGTGGGCCAGTTGTATGACTGTGATTGTTTTCCTCTCTGTTAAATGTGGATGCAAATTTTTTTTAAATTATAGAATTGTAGGGAAGATTAAATGAGACGATGGCCGGAAGCGCTAGATGCAGGCGGCAGGCGTGAATTAGCCTGCTATTATTATTTCTGTTAGTATTCTTGTCTTTGTTATTCTGTCCTCTGAACGTCTTCCAGCCAGAGCTGGAGGTCACCCTTAGTTATAAAACCTCTTGATGTCTGTGTGGCTCTGGGCCACTCTACCTGCCTGCGTGTCGCTTGTCGTTCACGCTCGGTGTCCTCGGGTTTGGGAGGGGGCAGAGAGAACGAAGTAGGTGCCCTTCCCTGGATGCCACCTGGAGCCTAATCTGATTCTGGGGGGAGGGTACCGATGCAGGAGCATTGGAAGGGGACCTTTCAGGAAGGGGACCCTGAGTATTGCAGGAAATGTGCCAGTGGGCTGCCCGCTCCTGCCTCCCAAACCAGGCTCCACGGAGGGCTGACTGCTGCGGTTCAAGAAGGGATCCAGATGGGTCTGTTCCAACCCCAACATTCCCATGGGGGTCGCGACTCTGGAAGGGCAAGCAGACTTTGGAGAAATTTGATTCTGTTATGGGAATGCAAGGCCTCAGGGATGGGCTTCTCTGGCTCGTGAACAATCAGGAGAACATCTAAGAGTCTGTTTCCAGCTCCTGAATTCCAGGGGGGGCGGTTCAGAGAGATCAAGCACCCCTCCCGTGGTCACACAGCTGCTGAGTGGCAGAGGCAAGACTTCTGGCGGGTCTGCCATTCCGAAGCGTTTCCCGAAGCCACACTGCTTCTCTGATCAGCGTCTCCGTTCCGAGTTTACCTGGACATCAGTGTCCCTGACTCAAAATCATCTGGTGGCAGCCCTTGCACATACAGTGTTTGGTCACTAGGTTTTAAGTGCCAGGTCCTGGCTGAGGCGGCAGAATACAAAGATGAACAAGACCGGTTCCTGGTCTTGGTTTAAGGAAGAGGCGCTATGTTTAAGCACAATTGTGTCTCACTTGGAGGCTCCCACAGTCCTACGTGGTGGTACCTATCTCAGTTGTATTCTTTTTTTCTCAGCAGGTATTTATTGAGAACCTACTTGGTGTCACCCAATCTGCTGGGAGGCTAAAGCTAGAACCACGGGCAAGAAATAAAGACTGAACGCTGCCCTCAAGGGACTTAGAGAGGAGAGACACTCAACAAGCATGCGGATCAGCGAGTTAATCGTCACAGAAACGGGGAGAATCTGTCCTGTCATTTGCTTCCACCTCTGAGAGATCAAAAGAAGGTTCCCTTCACAGCAGACTCTGAGCTAAAGTCGGGAGGTTGAGTGGGATGCAACTAGGCAAAGGGGGGAGGGAAGATCATTCCAGGGCTGGAGAATGGGCTATGTCAAGGCCCTGAGGTAGAGAGAATGCATGTGACGCGTACTGCGGGACAGCCAGGGAGGCAGGAGAGGAGAGGTGGGACAGACAGACAGGGGAGTTTTGCCTTTACACCCAGAAAAATGGGCAGCTGTTGCAGGATTTTAAGCCAGACAATGACACAGTTGGATTTCTATTTCCAAAAGATTGCTCCCAGTGTGGAGTGGTCTCCAGATTGGAGGAAGGCAGGAGGGGAGTGGGTGGACCTGTTGGAGACCATTGCTAAGGTCCTGATAAGCAGAGATGGTAGCCTAGAGTAAGATGAGGGCAGGACAGCTGAGAGAGGACAGTGGGTTGCAGAGATGTTGTAGGGAGCTTGCAAAGGAACTAGAACACAAGAGACAGAGGCAGGAGCAGATGCATATTACGCCATGAGGGCCAGGCGAGAGGGGTCCAAGGAGGAAGTGACGGGTGGTGTTGGGAGTGGCAGAGAGGAGAGATGATGACTGAGTGATGCCTGTTGGTCTGAGTGACCCAAGGCCACTGGTAACTTTGCTGTGAACTGTTTTGGATGACAAAGACCAGGGCTCAACATGGAAAGGCAACCGATCCAAGTCATAAGCTAAGAAAGGTCTGAACCAAGTCTTGACCCCAGGTCTTCTGACTCCAAATCCAGTGCTCTTTCTAACACCTGAGAATGAGGATTTAGCCAGGGACCATTCCATGGTCTACCAGGAGCCCGTAGGGTCAACGCTAGCTTGCCCACACTGACGTGTACCCCACATCTCAGTGGCTTATAACAACAGCGTGTACTCTGTTCACATTACATGCAGTGGGAGGGTCAGCGGGGCTCTGACCCCCGTGTGTGTTCCTTCAGAACCCAGGAGGAAGGAGTGGGCTTGTGTGGGACATGCCTGTTCCGGTGGCCAAGGGGAAGAGCGCGACGTGCCACAGTCAGGCTTGGGAAGGCACAGGCTCTGTGACGCGGAGGGGAGCGTGGCTGGATGCCCTCTCGGGCCACTTGCAGAAGCCTCGCGCTGCACAGCTGAGCGGCTCTTCTCACTCAGTCCATGACCTTTAGGTAAACGAGCACGATCACCGTCGCACGAAAACCTTGTTTCATGTTTAGGTGAATTTGTAGGGGATCATTCTGCGGTCTTTGGGCCACAATCATTGAGTAACCCGTGTTCCTTGTAGCACACTTGCTGGTGCTTGATGGTTGTTTGTGATTTCATATTGGTTTTCTTTTTTGTTTTGGAAACGCAGAGCTGGTATGAATTTGGAGTTGGGTTGACTCCTGCCATGTGTGGGCTGAGAGCGTGCTTGAACTCATGCAGGCCATCCGGCTGCCTGCCAACTCGGGGTCTCTCCCCACCACAGAACTGCTTTTCACATCAAGCTTTGCTAAGCCCTGGAGAGTCAGGGCAAGGCCTGTTGCTGCAGGAAAGACAGGGGTGTGGGGGCTTTTAGAGTCTGTCCTCATGTCTCCACAGAAGGAGCTTCTGACACCCTCCGCCGTGGCAGCTCAGGCTGGAGGACGGGTATCCACATCTCTGGTTTCTTCTCCTTCCTGCCTCTGGGAGCAGCAGTGGCCAGTGGTGTTAGTGGCACCCTGACAGCCGTGGGCCATTCCCAGAGGCTCCCCACATTTGGGTGGGCGCTAGCTTTTTCTGCTTCCTGTTCTTTTGGTCTCTTTTGTGTGTTCGGGCACTAGGGCCTGCTAAAGGGGCCTCTGCCCCTCAGTCTGCTCGAAGAGGTCAGGTGTGCCAGCCTTACTGTCCTGACTGTCTAAAACGTGGGACAGGAAGTGGGTGTGCCTGCTGCGGTCCTGGGTCCAGCCTGGGGAATCCTTGGGGGGAGCTATCCGGTATCGTTGATAACTCGAACGCTTGGATGCCAGTTGGCCCCTTGGGTCTATCTGCTACCCGTCAGAGGAGGGGGCAAAGAATTTGTATCCCAAACCTCCAACAGGCTGGGGCTGGGTACAGCTACACTCTTCTTATTTCTCTTTCATAGTTTTGTTTGAAGAAGGGCTCTTTCTGTGAAGGGGTTGGTTTGAAAGCCAGGACACACTGGGCATTTGAGGTATGAGTTTATCAACCCTTGGAGTGGAGAGCTCTGTGGGACAGATGGAGGACTTTCTGGCCTTTTGAAACCTAAATACCCAGTTTTCTTCCAGGCTCGTAGCTTGGAAGAAATAAGCCATCCTTCTAGAACCTCAGAAGGATTTACTTCAACATCTGTGGACGTATTTTAATTTCTTCCTTCAGTAGGTTCAGCTTGGCCAACTGAAACAGTGTTTAGAGTATTTTAATCATGTTAATAGGAAGGGCGGCCTGCCAGGAGACCAGGAGGAATGACTTAGTTCGTTGTACTGCGCGGAAAGAGCTTCCTGTTTCCCCTCTGCTGTGTGTTGGGTGATCCACATGAATTCTTACCTACTTCTCCCAGCAACTAGATGGGCAGGTGTAACTGTCTCATTTTACACCTGAGGACACCAAGGCTCTGAGCGATTAGCGAGATAGGTGGCTCACTGAGGGTGGGGGAAGGAAACACACACCTCTTACAAGGCATGACCTGCCCTCTAGGAACGGACCGTGGGGTAAAGGGATCCTCGAATCGCAAGGCCTTTGGTGATTGCCTGGTATAACTTGTTCATTTTGTAATGAGGAAAGGTGAGGCCCAGGGAAAGTGGGGAGGGGGGTGGGGGGTGTTTGCCTAAGGTAGAATACAGCAGTGGGTATGCATCAGCAGAAGTTTCCAGCATCCTTGCCGGGTGTGGCCACACCACAAATTCTGGCCAAGAAGACCTAAGATTTCCAGGAAGTATGAAAAGGGAGGGGGCATGACTTGGTTTGCTTTTTCAACCCTCCTGCTTCCTGCTGCCTGCCGTACAGAGCTCCAGAAACCATCTGGGACCAGAAGGACTGGGTCACCCCCTGGGGATCCGGGAGAGGAGAGCCAGCAGGAGCCTGGGTCCCCCTGACTTTACTGAGCTACCCTATGAGCATACTGGGCCTAATTGTCAGTAAAAAATGATTATTGCACATCCAGACCCAAAACTATCATAGTCCCCCCTTATCCACGGTTTCTTGTGCAGTAGTCCCTCGTTATTCGCGGTTTCTTGTGCAGTAGTTCCTCGTTATTCGCGGTTTCTTGTGCGGTAGTCCCTGTTATCCATGGTTTCACTGTCCACGGTTTCAGTCACCCGCTGTCAACCTCAGTCTGGAAGCAGATGTCGCTCCTCACGGATGGTCAGAAGGTCAATAGTAGCCTCACGCTCCATCACAATGCCTGCGTCACTCACGTCCCTTCACCTCATCACGGAGGCATTGTATCATCTCATGTCACCACACCAAGAGCAGTGAGCGCAGTGTAGTTAAGATATTTTGAGATGGAGACCACATTCATACAACTTTGATCATAGTATTTGTTAAAATTGTTCTTATTGTTAGTTATTGCTGTTCATCTCTTCCTGCCCCTAATTTACAAATTAAACTTTATCAGAGGTATGTATAGGTAGGAAAAAACATATGTAGAGTTTGGTAATATTCATGGTTTCAGGCATCCTCTGGGGTCCCAGAACTTATCCCTTACAGATCGGGGGAGCTCCTGTACCATTCTTTCTTGCAAATCCTTTGCAGAGCTTTTCTTAAAGTCTTTATTGAAGTAAAATTGACATACCAAAACCACACATGTTTAATATATACAAGCTGAAAAGCTGTGATCTATGTGTGTGCCTGTGAAACTTTCACCATAATCGAGACATTGAGTAAATGACCCGCCCCCAAGGACTTACCTTGGGCTCTTTTCCAATACCTTCCTCCCATCCCTTCCCAAGCCTCCTCATCGAGGTGACCACTGATCTGCTTTCTGTCACTGCAGATTCATTATCATTTTCTAGAATTTAATTTGGAATCATACAGTATGAATTCTTATTTGCCTGGTTTCTGGTTTATTTGTCTAGCATAATTATTTTGAGAACCATCCGTGTTGTATCCTATTAATCCTGTTAATTGCTTAGTAGTATTCCATTATCTAGGCGAGACGCCATTTGTTTGTTCTATCATGTACTGATGAACATTTAGGTTGTTTCCAGTTTTGAACAATTACCGACAAAGCCACTATTAATAATCACGTGTAAATATTCTCTTGCTATTCCTCTTTTCCAAATTAATTCATTTATTTTTTGCCCATTAGTATGTTCATTCTCTTGGTGAAGGGAGACTCACGTGCATTTTATTCCTTATTCACTCTGGACTGATTTTAGGTCTGGCTCTGTTACTAATAGGACGTGTCATCCTTGGGCACGTTCATAGCTGTTTCTAGGCCTTTCTTGTCCTATGAAAGCTTTAGCCCTAGACCAGTGGTTCTCAACATCCAGAGTGCATCAGAATCCCCTGCAGGAAATTTGCCTGGTTCTGCCCTTGGATTTTCTGATTCAGTTGGTCTGGGATGGGCTTGAGATGCGGCATTTCTGACAAGTTTCCTGGTGAAGTTCGTGCTGCTGGTGCAGAGAGCACTCTTTGCAAACCCCTGATGTAGGCCTTTGAGAGACCTATGAGCTGTGTAAGAATAAACTGAAGACACTGAGAATTCTTGTTTTTAATATGTGCTTTTGATAAGGGGAGAGTGAAAGGAT
Source organism: Ailuropoda melanoleuca (assembly GCF_002007445.2). Lineage (NCBI taxonomy): Eukaryota > Metazoa > Chordata > Mammalia > Carnivora > Ursidae > Ailuropoda > Ailuropoda melanoleuca. The sequence goes on from NC_048223.1 coordinate 121,494,843, forward strand.
GCATTTTGCAAGTTGGCTTTATGCAAAATTCAAACATTTCTCAAAGAAAGAAGGGAGAAACACTACCTCTTAAAAATTCTCAGGATTTACATATACAGGCAAATCCACCCAAGAATAACTCATCGTATTCAAACTGTAATGTTTACATATTTTTAAAAGCTCCGTTAGAGACATACGGCTCTTTCAAATCTAATCAGAGTGAAGGTAATCACTTCTCTGGTTCTAAATGACTCCCTCATCAGCACTATTTACATGGCAAGAAATACTCGGTCTTGACATTGGATTATTCTTCACAATTTATGTGGTTTGTCCTGAAATTTAACTCTTTTTGCAATTGGCTTTTGCTGGGCAAGGACACTATCTTCTTTTAAGCCAGATAATTTTTATTTTTTTTTAACCTGTGTGACACAGTGTGCCCGATAAAGAAACCATTTCTTTCATGCCTTTAATCTCCTCGGAGGACGAAAGTAGTATTTGCTGAAATAAAAGTACACCCCTGCAGAAACGCGATGCTAATCCTCTTAGTTTTAATGGTTTGGAAATGGTTGGAGTAAGAAGGTAAACATTGTAGTTGATTAATAGGAAGGAAGTCAATTGTGCATGTAGCCGACGCTATCCGCCATACTGTACAATAGTGCTTTCTTTTTATAAAACCCCCAAACAGGGTCCTTCTCCATTTTAAAGTTCTTACTTGAAAAGTGATCTACTGGCACCGAGCGGTTCTAAGTGTTTGATTCCATTACCCCAAAAAGCAAGCAGTGCACATTTCAGATCCACGTCAAACAAGTCCCACTGATAACTGGTGTCATATCAATGGCTTATCAGGTCTTTTTTATTGAAAATAGTCGGATATAATGAGGTGCTTCACATTTAAAAGTCTTAAATCTCTGAAAGCTCCAGGCCTAGATGGTGTTGATACTGGCTTATTAAACTTGCCCTGGGAGAGAAAGCAGGACTGGGGGAGGGTGGGAGCAGGCAGGAGAAAGAAATCAGGAGAGGAGCAGAGGTGGGAGCTTTCCTTAGCATGATTTAACCCCGCGCTGACCATGGCGAGAAGATTGTGTTTGGAGATAGCGGTTTCTGGTTTCTGCCCGAGTATCCCAGGGAGGAGCCCGAGGAAGGAGGCTCAGAGAGCCCGTCTAGGGTGCATAGCGTCGCAGGAGTTCACCTGCCATTTTTGCAGGATCTCATGGTCTTCCTTGCGTGCCAATGAGCCCAGGGTTTGGGGCCCTATAGTCATCTTCCATCCACTAAAATTGAGTGTTGGACAAAGAAGACCTTTGACCCACTTTACAACTCAGTTGTGGGGAGAAAGCCTCAGGACCCAGGAAGGAGGGACCTTCGGGAAGGTTGAGACTCTACCAAGTACGAGATGCGAGAAGATGCCCTTTCCCTCTGTTACCTCCCGTAACCCCACTCATGCTCCCGCTGGGTCAGTGCTGGCACCTGTTCCCTGCTGAGGAACGTGAGGTCCCAAAGAGGGGGAAGAAATGTTTCATGGATTGACTAGATGGGTGATTCTCAAAGTGTAGTTGCCCATCAGCCCAACAGCACTACCTGGGAACTTGTGTCCCCCCCCGCCCCCCACCAAGATGTAGTAATTCAGGAACCCTGGAGGTGGGGCCTGGCAATCTGTGCAGTCAGCACTTCTGGGGTTGTCCGTGTGCGCTCAAGTTTGTAGGGACCCTGCTGCCTGGGGCCCAAAATGCCAAATCTTCCTTAGGGGTCCCAGCAAGTAAGAGGCAGCACTTTAATTGAGAGGGATGGAAGCGGGGAGTGCCACCCACCCTCCAGCCCTTTGTCCCTTCATACGATGGGTTTGGGAGGTGACCAGGAAACTAAAAGGTGCAAGATAGGATTTTAATGTCCGCCTGTCAAACGATGGCGCGGTTGAGGGTCCCATCCTCCTGGGATGCTGGTGAGTCTGAGTTGAGAGGTATTCGCTGCTTTATGGGAGTAGAGGAGGGCACTGAAGGCTGGGTGTGACTTCCCTCCTCTCCCTGCCTGCATCATCAGTGCCTTGCTGACGGAGATGCTTCTCAGGGGTGGGGCGGGGGGCGGTCCAGAGGAGCCACTTGCTCTAAGGATGATTCTGAGAGCCATGGGTCTAAGGGCGCCCTGGAAATAACTGTATCATCTAGCAAACTCCTAAGTATGACTTCCACAATGTCTGGTGCTGCCTGGAGCAGGGTAGGGGTCATAATAGTGAATCAAGGGGCAAGAGAAGGGCCTCAGGGAGGCCTGGTTCCCCCCAAGCACACAGAGGGACTCATTTCTGTTTATTTCCTTTTTTTTTTAAAGACTTTTTTTTTTAAGATTTTATTTATTTATTTGACAGAGATAGAGACAGCCAGCGAGAGAGGGAACACAAGCAGGGGGAGCGGGAGAGAAAGAAGCAGGCTCATAGCGGAGGAGCCTGATGTGGGGCTCGATCCCACAACTCCAGGACCATGCCCTGAGCCGAAGGCAGACGCTTAACCGCTGTGCCACCCAGGCGCCCCCTAAAGACTTTTTATGTATTTATTTGAAAGAGAGAGAGAAAAGAGGGCTGAGCAGAGAGCCCGACTTGGGGCTCAGTCCCAGAACCCCAATATTGTGACGTGAGCCGAAGGCAGGCACTTAACCGACTGAGCCACCCAGGTACCCCTCTGTTTATTTCCTTTGCTGCCGTTCCTCGAACACCCCAAGTGGCCCACCCACCAGCTATCACCTCAATCTCATTGGCTCCCTCACAGGCCAGTCGAGTGCTGAGTGAGGAACTTGAGGGGAACCCGGAGGTCAGCACCACACCCGCACCCAAAGAGAAGCTTGTGTTTCTCATGGAGTTCACGGGAGGTCATTGCCAAAGACAGGGGCAAGGACAAGCGGCCAAGAGTGCAGACTCGGGGTGCACATTCTGCCCATCCTGGCGCTGTGGCCTTGGCAAAGTACTGCCTCCTCCTTGTCCCATAATCACCGTGATGGCCCTGCATCCCCGCGCCCACCCAGCGCAGATGTGAGGATCAGGTGAGCTAACGTGTGGAAGGACGTGGAAGGACAGTAGGTGTGCCTCAGAGCGGCGTGAAGAACAGAGCCCACGAGATGGGCCTCGAGCCGCCAGCTGGAGAGCAAGCTTCAGTTCAGGGGTGCAGAAACGCAGGCATAGCTCCAAGTAGGGTGAGCGACTTGACCTGGTTTGCCTGGGACTTCCCTGGTTTTGATACTAAAAGTCCCAGGCAGAACGGGATTGTTGGTCGTCCTGCCTCAAAGCTCCCTCCTTCCTTTACTTGTCGTGTAACCCGGCCCCTCAGAGACATGGTTCCATCTCTGCAAAATCACTACTGTGATGATAACCCTAACACTAAGGTAACAGCAGGCACCCGACGTGCTCTGCCCAGGAGCCCCACACGTCGCCGTCCCCTGCTTCCTGAGGTTCCCCGGATCCCGGCTTGCCCGGACGGGACATCGAGCGTGCTTTATGGCAATGATGGGCTTCATGCCCGTGACCCCATGTCAGCTGGGAGCTCCTTGAAGGCAGGGACCGGATCAGGTTCAGCTTTGTTCCTCGGTGCCTAGCTCGGCACCTGGTGCCTGGAAAGTGCTCAGTAAATGTTAGTTAAGTTACTGACCTCTCCCACCAGGAAGACAGATGGCATCAAGCTGTAACCTGGAGAATCAGGGTTTCAAAGAGCCAGCACCAACAGCTGACACTTACTCAGTGGTATTGAGTGTCCGGCAATGTGTTTAGCCCTTTACTTGGCTGGTTTCATTTAACTGCCCCCCCCATCCTGAGAGCCAAGGTTTAGGACCACCTCTGTTTTAGGTACCAGGAGCCCCGGACTTAGAGAGGTGGACTTAGAGAGGTGAAGCGACTCGCCAAGGGCACACAGCTGGAAAGTACAGGCGTCGGGATTCAAACCCAGGTGGGTTGTCTTTGCCAAACAACCTAGGATGACCCGTTGCACTTGGCAAAGTGGACTGAAGCATTTTTGGGGTGCTTACAATATCTGGAAAAGCCCCCTGGTGTCCACATTGTCCCCCCCTGCTCATTTCTAGTAAAAACTGGCGGTCCTCCCAAGCTCTGCCTGTAGACCCAAGGAGACCCAGGGCCCTGGTGGAGCTGCCACCGTGGCCCCGTTTCCATGAGTCCCAGTGAGCATTCCTAATGGGCAGCCAGGCAGGCCCCCTGACTGGAGAGCGCCAGAGACCATTTTCACCACCTAATCAATAACCCTGTTATTGACTCGGTGTTCCCAGAGGACAGGTTTATAACTTTATCGAGCACTGTATGCGGGGGCAATTACAAGGATAATGGAAAATCATCGACAAATGGAGTCTTCTGCATTGCAAATTAACATCTGCTCCAGGTAAGAGAACAGTTGTGTTTTAATTTCAGAATTTGTGAAAATGGAAATGCCCATAAGACAAAGTCTGTGATTCATGGTGGGTACCCAGCAGGGCACCACAGTCTGGGTCTTCCGTCCTGGCCTCATCATTAGCTCCCTGTGACCATGACAGTCCCCAGCTGATGAGCTCATTGGGAGTGTCTGGGGCTTTGCCCACAACCACCTGCTCTCATCCCGATTTCCTGGGTCCTGAAACATCTGCCCGCCTAGGCATCATCCTTGGTATCTAGAATGAGAGAATGAAATAAATCCCCTGCCTTTGTGAGGTCATTCGGGCTGCAGAGAGTCGATCCAGGGGCAAGCACAGAAACAAGATTTAAGAAAGACTCCCAGGGGCGCCTGGGTGGCTCAGTTGGTTAAGATTCTGACTCTTTATTTTGGCTCAGATCATGATCTCAGGGTTGTAAGATCGAGCCCTGCGTTGGCCTCCACCTGGATGTGGGGCCTGCTTAAGATTCTCTCTCTCCCTCTCCCTCTCCCTTTGCCTTGCCCTAACCCCCACCCCCTGCTTGCTCTAAAAAAGAAAAGAAAAGACAAGACCCCCAAAAGGCAGGTCTACAAAACACACTGAGCTGTTCTCAGAGTAGACAAGACAGGCCAGGAAGCTGTTGGGTTTCTACCGCATCTTAGGTTGGCACTGCCATCCTGGGGGTGCTTCCTCTGTGCCTGTGCTGTGCCCAGAGGTGTGGGTTCATTCTGTCCTTGGGTCCTTCTGCCGGCTCTAGGAGGCGGTGATATAATGCTCCCCATTTTCCGCTGTGAGGCTCAGACAGGGAACGCGTCACGCAGCATGTGAGTGGTGGCCGAGGCCAGAGCCCAGGACTCTCTTGACTCTTAGACTTGAACCCAGGAGGCCCCCAGCACTACAGTGCCTTCATCCGATGGCAGGGCAGGGCCACAGCCAGCACCCACGTGCCCTGCCTCGCAGCCCTCACCCTCCCTCAGTCTGCCCCCATTTTGATCCCTGCAAGTCCTCCAGGACCCACGTGAGCCAGCCACCCTGGTTCGGGAGAGTCTCTGCTTTGGTTATGTCAGGGGATAAAGGCTGGTTGGGGGTACGCAAGGAGGCTCTGGGGGTGTCACTTACAGTCCCTCTGGGAGAGTGCAATCCTTGTTGCTGAATGACCAGAGAGAAGCAGGCTCTCCAGCTGGAGGAGGTGGGAGTTGGCAGACAGCAGTAACCAGACTGTTGGCCTTTTGCATGACACTGTCGGGAGGGCCCTGGGGGAGGTTCTGTCAGTGTTTGGAGGCAGAGATGGAGGCCCAGAGAGAGAAAGGACTCAGGGCTCTTTGGTGTGACTACAGTCAGGTACCCGGAGACCCCTCCTCCTGTCCTTGGGACTGCTGACTCTGTCCCCGCATCTCCTTGGCCCCCCAGCTCTCTGGTTCAGCCACAGTTACACCCCCTGTGCAGCTGGAGTCCTGTGATCTGCCCCAGTGGCATCCAGGAGCCCCAGGAAAGGCCCCCGCTGGGGGAGCGGAGGCTAGTAGCACACAGGCCCTCTCTGACTGATCCCTGCAAGGCAAGTTTTCCGAGGGCATCTCCTCGCTTTTACTGAAGCCCACAAACCATCAGGGACAGGCTGGCCACATAGGTGGCCTCCCTTCTTCTTGCCTTTCCGTGTCCACACTTGTTGGTTGGTGACTTGGCAGTTTCTCCCACTAAAGAGGTGGAATCCTTCCCTATACCTCTTGAATCTGGGGCTTGCTGTGGTCAGTAGCCTGCGGCAGATATGACGGGAAAGCAGTTCTAAACCTAGTTCTAAGGGGACCCGCGTGTTTCTGTTTGATCTCGCTGGCACCGCTGGGGTGCCCCAGTAGCCCTAGAGAGGCCGGCTGCCATCCGCCAGCAGCCAGCGACTCTCAGATTCGTGACCAATCTCTGCCAACATCTGCTAAGCCCAGCTGAGATCAGCTGATCCACAGCCTTGATTCATGAGCTGTAAATAAGAAAAGATTGTCACTTTAAGCCACTGAGTTTTGGGGGCTGGTTGTTACTTAGCATTAGCTAGCCAGTAAACCCTTTTGAACTTGCCTACCCCATGTGGCACTTACCACGGGTTTGACGGATGGAAAAGTGGGGGTTTGCTACTGACGACATTCTGAGCGTCCTGTGACCATCGTCATCATAATCTTACTAAAAGCTCCACATTTTGAGCCGCAGGTCCAGGCCCATGCTCCAGACTTTATGTACATTATGTGCTCTGCTCTTCCCTACACACTCTGAGGCAGGGGTCACTGCTCCGCATTCTATACATAATGAAGACGAGATGCAGAGATGGGAACTAATTTGCCTGAGGTTCACACAAGAAGTAGCAATATCAGGATCGGACCTGTCGGGCTCATGCAGAGAGAAAGTTCCCATGGAAGGGACCTCCAGCCGGCACCACGGTGTGCCGTCCCACATCCCTCAAACTTCATCCAGGGATTGAATCTTGGGAAGTCAATCCGAGACCAGAGGCCAGGGCTCGTGCCTGGCTCCTATACAATTAAAACCAGAATCCCTATGTTAAAAAGTGTGAATAAGATTTTTACTTTTTTTGGGGGACAAACTCACTCCCCTGAGCTCTGATCAGAAGACCTGCCCAGTCGCTCTCCCTGGAGCCTGTGTGAACGCTCTCCTTGCCCGGGGCCGCCTGATTCAAAATCCAGGCAGGAGCGTGGAGCGGTTCCCCTTGAGTGACTTGGAGTCTCTGAGAGAGGCTGTGCTCAGGTCTGGTTAACCTAATGTGCGCAATAAAAATTTTTATTAAAAAGAGAAGAAGAAAGCGGGGAAATGGCAATTGGCCATGGAAGGAGGTTATTTTTTATTGGAATTAGAATTCCTTTATTTAAAAAATATATAAACCCTCAATTTTCTCTCTACCGCTTGGCTTAGCAGCCTGTGGAAAGTTTCTGAGGGCAATTTCAGTATTGGCGGAGGGAACCGCTCTGGACTGGCTCGCTTTTCCTGAACTGTTAGGAGGATGGAAGGTGCGGCCCCGTGGGGAAGCCGGAGCGCGGGACCCCCAACGAATGCCGCAAAGCCGCTGCACGGCTCTCCTCGGGTGGCGGGCCGTGTCCTCAAGTCTGGGCCCAAGTATCCATCCAAAGTCACTCTGCGTTCTCACTGACGAGCTCAGGGTCTTTTTTTTTTTTTTTTCCAAGACCTGCTGGATTTTGTTTTAACAGATACATTTCCGAAGGTTTAGATGGAGAAGTAAAATTCTGTGCTTTGCGAGAAGGCAGCAGAAAGGGTGACTCTACTCACCTGAGAATTCCAGTTCCCCGAGAGCCACATGCTCGTCCAGGCTGACCTGTCCTCGGTTCACAAGTCTGCTCCCCATGGGAGCTTTTCCCCGGCTGCGTGCTGGGTACTCGCTAGTCCCACGTCATCTCATCGCATTCTCGCAGCTGTCCCTTCCAGGCACGTTCTGTTGCAGTTCCCCTTCTCGGGGGGGCAGAAATTAAACTCCGCAATGTTATGTAACTTACATTCAGTTGATAAACATGTATGGGGCACCTCACACGTCAGATGCTGTCCTGGGCACGCGGGACACCGTGGGGACGAAACAGACCCAGGAAACCTGTCCCGCGACCGTGGAGCCGGGAGTGGTGGGCGGCACAGGATGGAAAGTCTGTGGGGCTCCAGGGCACAAGCTGCCCTGGCTGTACTGAACCCCTGACCTAGGCAAGGGGTCAAGGATTTGGGATAAAAATCAGCATGGCACGCGGGGCGCATTGAGAACCGGCAAAGCACATCTGGATTTACACGCGGACGGTCCTGCAGCTTTCCAGCTGTTTTGAACAAGATTTCAAAGGGCGTAATGCGATAGGGACAGCATCTGACATGTGTTGAACACCAGTCATGGGCCAGGTAGACAGGGAGGCCTGCTTGTACCGGAGACTTTCAGCTGTTCCAGTGATAGATAGATGCCGTTCGCCACGTGCCTTTTGCAGATGGAAGAATGGGGCTTGGGGAGGCACGTACCCTACTCCGGGACGCTCAGCAGGCATGTGCAGAACTGGGGTTTGGACCACAGCCAGAGCACGTAGGCTGCCTCAGCCTGGGGTTGCGACGCCCTGCCACCCGGGGTCTTGAATCTGGATAATTCGCCTGGGGGTATAACCCTCTGTTCCCCAATAAGACTCATGGCTGGGGCAGAAGAGGATGATGGGGGAGAAGTGATGAATGGGGGGTGGGGGGGTGGCAAATGGGGCAGGGTATGTGGGGGAGGAGAAGGGGGGAAGTTAAAAGCTCTGCTCCTTCATCACACTCCCCCCTTTCACCAGTTCAGGCTGCCTAGCTAACACCCCATTTTCTCTTCCTCCCTGGCAAGTGACCGCCACGTTCCCTGCTGCTAGTCGCCCAGCTGCCTCGGTGGCTTGCTCTGTTCTAGCTTCTGCCTGTGCTCACTGGGCTGCCTGTCCAGGGGTGGGGCCAGGGACCAAGGCTTCTGCAGCAAGTCGCTTGCTCTCTGGCTGGGTGTCAGGGAAGCAGGGGTGGCTGGAGATCCGCAGGGAAGGAGGGCCGAGGAGGAGGCAGGGGCCGGCCTAGGGCTGGGCCTTGGTATGTGAGCCACAGGATATGGGCCTCAGGAGGGTTAGAAGCAGAGGGGACAGTGACCCCAGGCCTGAGCTGGTTCCAGGTTCAAAGGCACAGCTGACAAGACTCACCCCGAAAGGGGCTTCCTTGAGGGAGGAGGGGAATAAAGGGAGAAGAGTGGTTTTGTCTTTGTGGCTGAGTAGACCTGCCGCCGTCGGATTGCCAGCGCCGCTGGCTCACCCAGGAAAACATCGAGTGGATCCGTGGAGCACACCTCACCTTGGACAGGCCTCTGAAACCCAGCAGTCCCCAGGACCCTGGGAAGCCACCTCGGAAACAGGCCTGGGGCACGGCCCACCATCTGCTCTGCAGCGATCACACTTCACGTTCACTGGGAGGCACGCGGGACGTGTTGCCCGGACTCATTCTGCGCCGTTCCCCGGGGCCAGTGGATGGATGGACGGACGTGGCTTCCCTAGCCGTGGCTGTACAGGGGTTTGCCCCGCACCTGACACTCCATGGTCCGGCCACGTCTCAGGTGTCTGGACAGGAGCCTCTCAGGCTGCCCTGCTAGACTCACGAGGGCCTTCAGGAGGGCCAAGCCCCCTGCCCCCCAGGTGTCCGTGGACGCTGGCTTTTGGGTGCCTGGCCGCCTTGCCACCCGCGTTTTCATCTGGGGAAGTGCCTCCCCGCGGCTGATGTCCTGGTCATCTCAGTGGCCGGCCCACCCAACAAAGAGGCTGGCCCGTGGGCCAAACGGAAATTTCAATCGGTAAAGGTTACCCATGGAGCTGAGTCATCCCTGGCAGACCCCAAAGGGGACCCGTGGAGTTTCAGCCCCCTGTTCCCACACTCATCAGAGGGCTGCTCAGTGTCCTTCTGATGTTTGTCCTAAGCTGCTACCTAGAATCCTATCCGAAACAGAAGATTAGAGGAAATGATCTTCCCCACGGGCTCTTCCACATACTGGTGGGGTCAGGGGAGGCCAGGACTAGGGGCTGGGCTCCAGGGGACAAAGGGATTTGGGAATAGGGATTTTTTTTTTTAAGATTTTTTATTTATTTATTTGATNTTATTTGACGGAGAGAGAGACAGCCAGCGAGAGGGAACACAGGCCGGGGGAGTGGGAGAGGAAGAAGCAGGCTCCCAGCGGAGGAGCCTGATGTGGGGCTCGATCCCAGGACTCCGGGATCATGCCCTGAGCCGAAGGCAGACGCTTGACAACCGAGCCACCCAGGCGCCCCTGGGAGTAGTGATTGGGACAGGGGACGCTGCCCTCAGGCAGGAATGTGGGGCCTGGCGACAGCTGCTTACCTCTCTATCAACCTCTCTGACCTCCAGCCAGAAGGAAGGGCTATCCCCTGGACCCTGAAGCCACTAGGAGGTGGGGAGGGGTATCCCTGAGTCTGCCAGGGACTGGAAAGGAACAGCCTTCCACTGAGCCTGGAATTACGTGGCAGCTCTGTGGCTTCTTGGGGAGCAGGTGGCTGTGGGTGTGCAGCCTGAGGGTGGCCATCCGACGCCCCACCCACAGCTCAGGGACCCACCATGCCTCATGGAGCGCCAGTGTGCGGGGTGCCCAGAAAGCCCCGACGAAACCCCCGCCTGAGACTGCTGTGGCTGGGACAGGGGATGGGGGTCCCCATCTCGCAGCCCGGCCCAGCAACCTGTGGCCATGGGCTTCAGTTTCCCTGAGTAGTATCTGCTCTCCACCTTTGTCACAAAAGGGATGAACAAATCAGAAACATAAACAAACAAAAAATGCAGTCTCAGCACCAAGCACGGTCTTCTCAGGGATATTATTAGAAGACTGGATTAGAGAGGTTGCTACAAATCACAGGTGGAGAGAAGAGAGACCTCCTCAAGCAAAGGGAGGCTTGGGACAGCGAGCTGAGCGACCCGTAGGTTAACAAACAGGGGAACCGCCACCTCGGGCGGGGGCCTGAGCCCATGGTCTAGGTCTGAGATCTACAACCCTCCAGGCCAGGCCCTTGTTGCCTCCTGCTTGGACCCAGAGGTCTGACCTGGGCCTCTTGCCTCAGCCTCTGTCCTTCCTGGGAGCACCAGGAACAGACCCAGCCCCCCAGCCAGCTGACATTTCCAGGGGGTGGAAAAGCAGGCTCGGCTTCAGGTTCAAGTGATAGGGAGACTCCCACCAAGGCTGCTGGTGAATACAGCTCATCACAGAGGAAGGCTCTATTTGTATGCATTTTTGTATTTTTATTTTATTTTTATTTTTTTAAAAGATTTTATTTATTTAGCAAGAGCATGAGTGCGAGGCTGGGGAGGGGCAGGGAGAGGGAGAGAGCATCTCCAGCAGACTCTCTGCTGAGCCCAGAGCCTGATGCGGGGCTCCTTCCCAGGACCCTGAGATCATGACCTGAGCCGAAACCAAGAGCCTGTCACTTAACCGCCTGAACCTCCCAGGTGCCCCCATTTTTGTATTTTTAAACACCAGTATGAAATATTTTAGCAGACAAACCTCGTCCTTCAGCAAAGAGTGTGCTTTAGTTTTTATGGGACCAGTAGTCCTGGAAAGTTAAACCTTCCTTCGCCCTGCACGAATTGTCACTTCTCCAAAAAGGCAGGGTAGGACACAGCCTGGTGACGTTTGTTAACCTGCTCCCAGGCTACACTTCTGCTAGTAAAATATACAGCCTCTTAGGACACCCCAGCTGAGCATGTCGGAGCTTGCATGGAGCTCTGGCCCCAACCCCCTTCCCGAAGAGCAGGCTCCTTTCTCTCCTCACCTAAAAGCGGAGGAAGCTGAGACCCAGAGACAACTGTCGGGGCCAGCTGGGATTTAAACCTGGGTCTGTCCAAACCAAAGTCACGCTCAAGGGGTGGGGTCAGGCCCCGCAGCATGGGGTAGGGTGGAAGTCAGCAGGCAGAAACCATCCCCCCTCCTACACCCTCATCCCCCTTTTCCTTTGGTGGATAACTTTGAGATCTTGCCTTGGGGCCAAGGCTTTTCAGGACAAAGACCCTCAGCAGCCCCGAAGGCAGGAAACAAAGGATACTAAGTAAGGCAACTAGAAGGCAACTATTTGCTTCCCCCTCCAGGATTTTCAGAAGGTGCCAGAGGCTCAGATCAACCACTTCCCCCGAAGAGGAAAAAGAGGAAACTGCAGTGATTCCCTGCTTTGGTGCAAAAAATGCAGTAATTCCCTGTTGTGGTGAAAAGACTGAGGAGGCCCCCTGTAGCAAGGAGCCAGGTAAGGCCCATACCACAGCCAGGCTTGGGACACCGGTGCCCTTGTTCACACGATCCGGTGCCCCAGGTCACCTCGCAGCCCTGTCCTCCAGCAGAGACCATCCCCCAGGCCTGGAATGCAGGTGCTATCATCTCCCCAGTCACAGTTTCATGGGAAACTGAGGCTCGGCAGACTTACTGACTTGCCCACGCTCACCCTGCTGGAATTTGACCTTTGATTTGCCTTCAAATGTGTGCCTTTCCATCAGACTCCGGTGCCGTCTCTCGAGCCTGGTGGACTTGGCTACAAGGCGGATAAAGCTTTACTGGGGCCTCGGAGACTGATTTCTTTCAGGCTCACACTTATTTTTTGATCTGGGCCCAAGGCTGATGCTCAAGACGGGGCCCCACTTGGCTGCACTGGGCGCCCTTCCACCTGGAATGGTTCGCGCAGGCTCAGGTCAGCAGGGTCTGTAGCTGGAGGCCAGCTGGGAAGATGGGGGGGGGGCAGGGAGAGGTGTGGGGAGGAGTGGCTCACAGCAGGACGAGCAGAGGTGCTTAAATGGAACTGAACCCACGTTCCAGGCCAGGACCAATGGCTTCTATGCACAGGCAGTGCCGGATTCTAGGCCCAGCCTGGGGGCCTCTGACAGAGTCGCAGCAAGGACAGGTGGAGTCCAGTAGGAGGGATACAGCAGGATCCTAAAAGACAAGTGGGACAAACAGCACTGGGCAGAGGGAACAGCAGGTGCAAAGGTCCTCAGGTGGAGAGTAGCCAGGCAGTTGGGAGGATGGAGAGGGGCCCACGGGTTACAGGGAGTCAGGAGAGCAGAGGTGAGGTTGCCATAGGGACCGGCTCAGCCAGGGGCCATGCCAAGTCTTGGATCCCACATTAACAGAGGGCCCGAAGCCCATGCTCACCGAGAATGTGTCCCTGAGCCCTGTCCCTCCACTGCAATGGAGGAGAAGAGGAAATAGAGCCAAAATCCCAGCTAAAGCCCCAACTCACAGCACTTGCTCACCAAGTCCAGCTGGATTAGATGGGGTGAAAGTAACCAGATGAATCCCTGAGACTGGAGGAAGGACACTCAGGATGCGGGGGGGCGGGGGGCAGCCTGGCCTGGGCCTCGGGCAAGACAGAGCCAAGGGCACAGGTGAGAAGCGCCACCTGTCAAAGATGGTGGGAATAGGGGCGCCTGGGTGGCACAGCGTTGTTAAGCGTCTGCCTTCAGCTCAGGGCGTGATCCTGGCGTTATGGGATCGAGCCCCACATCAGGCTCCTCCGTTATGAGCCTGCTTCTTCCTCTCCCACTCCCCCTGCTTGCGCTTCCTCTCTCACTGGCTGTCTCTATCTCTGTCGAATAAATAAATAAAATCTTTAAAAAAAAAAAAAAAGATGGTGGGAATGGCAAAGGTAGGGAGAGGAGAGAGGGAGAGAGGGCCCTGCAGGGGTCTTTCCACACTAGCACCCCCCAGGGTTGGCCACTGGAGAGCCATCCGGCCTCCAGCCCAGTCCCAGTTTCCCTGGGGCCACTGCTGGAACAAAAGATCTCAGAGCAGACAGTGGGCCCTTTGTGTGGACGCCTGCCCCAGGCTGGGCACAATCGCTGATTCATAAGCGTCGCAGGGCCCAGAGGACCAGGTACGGTTCAGCTAAGAGGGATGGGCTGTTGGAGGGAATTACAGCCACCGGCCTCTTCGATGGGGGAATGCTGCTCCCTGGTGTTCTACTGGGGAACTGCACATGACCTGGCTTCCAGGATCCTTGGGACGCAAGGATGGGGACATCATACAGACGGGGAAACTAAGGCCCAGGACCATCCAGGGACTCATCTGAGCCCATTTTCTTGAATAGGAAGTGGGATTCAGGCTGCGGGGACATGCAGCAGAAATTCTTTCTCTTGCTGTATTAAACAGTCTGGCACATGAAAGTACATCCGGGAGCCCAGGGCAGTGGTGGCTGGAGTTAGCCAATTCCAGCTCTTTCCCACAGCCCATAGGGCACATGTCTTCCCAACTGTGCATTCAGTGCCATGCCCAGAGCTTGAAATCAGAGATGATGGAAGTATTTACACCATGGAAACCAGCAAATGCAACCAGGACCTGCCCAAAGCCCTGTCCCTGCCGGAGAGCCGGGCCTCCAACGTTTGCCAGCACACCACTGCCCAGGGACGAGTGTCAGCTCCAGAGCTGGGGGTTAGCAGCAGAGCATGTAGTCTCCTTGAACCTCAGTTATCTATACCTGTAAGATATCAGACTGCCTATCTTGTGCTAGGCCTAATCTTTGTTGTTAGGGATGTAAGAACAAAATGAACAAAAAAAAGTTTCCACATCTGTGGGGCTTGTATTCTGGTGGGGGGACAAAATGTAAACAAGAGAAATTCAGTATGTCACAATGCAGGCAATGATGATAATACAGCAAGGGGAAAAGTGGGTGATAGTGATGAAATTTGTGGTGGGGGAGGCGTGGGGTAAGGGGAGACCTGTCTGAGGAGGGGCCATCTGAACAGGAACCGATTAAAGTGGAGGAGTAAGCCATGGAGGGGAGAGACCCTTGGGTGGGAACTGTTCCAGCCAGAGGAAACAGAAAGGCAAAGGCCCTGAGACGCACAAGCTAGAAACTCAACATGCAGAGGAAGCCAGCGTGTCCTTGGTGCTGGAACCGAAGGGCCCGCAGTGGGAGATGAGGTCTTGGGGGTGGAAGGAAGGGGGCATATTGGGACCCAGCATTTCAGTCTCCAAGTACAGGAGTCCAGGGCGTTGTGCAGAGGGAGGTGATCTGACCCCAACTGGCATGTAAAGGGGACTTTCTGAGTTTGGGGAGAAAAGACATAGGGTGGGTGGTGTGTGTGAGTGGGGGTGAGGTGCGGGCTTTGGAAGCCAGAGAGCGAGGCCGGGGCCTTTCTGCTGGTGAGTAGGTTAGAACAGTGCTGGGTGGGTCCCTGGCATTTTGGGGAGAGCTTCAAGGCCAGAGGGAGTTTCGCATCTCCAGGGATCCCCAGAAGCCCCCTGCCCTCCCCTCCGAGGGGTACAATAGCCTCTCCCCTCTACCGGGTATCCTTTCTTGTGCATTTTGACATGTCTCTTCATCTGTGTCATTTCCCCATTTGCTTGGTGAGGACCTGGGGCTTGGAGAGACTGGCCCATTCAGGGGACACCGGCGGCCAGTAGGACCTTGATCTCCCATGTCCCCGGCCAGCGGGCAGTGAGCCTACAGGGTGTGGTCTCAGAGGGCCTGGTTCCTCACTGCCCCCAATCAGGGCCCCCATTCTGGGGCCCCCGGCCCTCTCCCCCTGTGCTCCCCTCTCCCCACACGGCTCTTTCTCCAGCTCCCGGGACCACCCCAACTCTTTCTCATCATCGTCCCTTCCTCCTAGGACCCTTCCAATCTCCTCAATTCCCAAGAAAGATGAAGAACTAGGAGATGTGCCTCAGTCTCCCCATTGGGGTATCTCACCCTGTGATCTACCTGAACCATAAAGTCCTGTGGGGCAGATGCACGCGCCCCTCTATGGCCCGGGGAGGCCCCGAGTGGGGCTTGTACGCGTGGGGCAGTAACAGTGAGACGGGCGTTCAGGAAGCACGTGCTATGTGTCGGGCAAGTGCCAAGTGCTTCACCTGCGTTGTCTCACTTAATTCTCATGAGAACTTGGTGAGGAAGTTGAGGTTATCTCCACTGGGGACCTGCTACGTGGTGTGTGGAACATGGTACGAAATGAAAATATGAGGCCTCATGCTAAAAAATTCAGAATTTCAAGATGATGGCAGCAGAGCACTGAGCCAAACATGGAACCCTTTTAAGTATGACCACACAGTTTAAACACCTACGAAGCTGGCTCTGTTCTCCCCAACATCGGTGAGCCTCGCCCAATCAGTGGAAGGCCTGAATGAAACAAAAAGGTGGATCTTTCCTCTTGCCCAAGTAGAGGGAACTCCTCTTGCCTTCTTGCAAAGGAAGAACAGAAACACGGGCTCCCCTCTGGGGCTCGAGACACAGGTACTCGGACTGGAGCTGCCCTGTTGGCTCTCATGCGGCCTTAGCTTGCCCTGACTCACCCTGCAGATCTTGGGACCTGTCAGCCTCTGTAATTATGTGAGCCAGTTCTTTAAAACAAGTCTCTTTTATACACACACACACGCGCGCGCACACACACACACACACACACACGCACACGTTATTGGTTTTGTTTCTCCGGAGGACCCAAATACAACCCCATCCAATACTGCATCACAATGATTGGGTTTGACTAAAGCAAACTAGCAAAAAAAAAAAAAAAAAAACAAAAACCCAGGTCTACTCAAAATTTGGGATTTTCACATTCACAATTATCTGCCCAAATTGTCTCTAAGACTCCACTGAGTATAGAAGAGGAGCTGCGGTAGCCCCTGGCTCACCAGGCCCCATGTGAACCCCAGACTATGGCCATCAGACCTCTCCCCTGCAGCTCTCAAGCTCATTCCCACTGCTCCAGCCATGCTGGCCTCCTCGATATTCCTCAAGCAGGCCAGGCAGGCTCCTGCCACAGGGCCTTTGCACTTGCTGTGCCCACTGCCTGCTCTTCATCCACAGGTCTGCATAGCTTCCCTCCTTTCTACCTTAACTCAAATACCGCCTTGTCCCTGAGGCCCATTCTGCCTTCTCCATCTGATACTGCCCCTGCCCCTCTCCTGTGTGCGCCTCACCCCTTCCCTGCCTCATTTTTCTCCGTAGCTCTCAGGACTGCTTGAGCTGACCTATTTTGCTTCTTTTTC
Source organism: Ailuropoda melanoleuca (assembly GCF_002007445.2). Lineage (NCBI taxonomy): Eukaryota > Metazoa > Chordata > Mammalia > Carnivora > Ursidae > Ailuropoda > Ailuropoda melanoleuca. Next base: position 121,511,698 of record NC_048223.1, read on the forward strand.
TTGTTATTTGCTTCGGGTAAACGAGGGTCTCTGTCTGTTTTGTTCATTGCTTTACTCCAGAACCTGGAACAGTGGCCAACGTGGTAAATAATTATCTGCGGAATAAGGAAGCATTTGGAGGAAAGACCCTGGCCCAGGCTCTTGCTTTGAGTCTGCTCTTCTGCTGGACCACAGCCGCCTGACACCACGGAGCTGCTGAGGGGAGGGAGTGATGGGAACAGCTGCCCACCATGCCCTCCGTGGGCGCTCCCGTCAGGCAGGGGATGTGCCAGTCCCCCCCCCAGGGCTGCTCAAGGACCCCAGTACTGGCAGGTAAGGCTACCGCTGGTCCCTGGGAGCCATAGACCGCTGAGAAATCAGGAACCAGCCCTGCTCTGGGAAGGCTCTTGGACCCCAATGCCGGGGATGCCGGAAGGTCTTTCTAGCCACAAGATAACATCCCAGATATCCCCCCCTCCAAGGGCTGTGAGACTTGGGGTCTGGCTCTTTACCTTCTTGGGCTGGCACTGCCCCAGCCAGGGGCCTTGATCTTGCCTTCCTAGAAACACTGGACCAGTTCATTTCAGCAGATCCAGGCATTGTTTGCTCTTCTGTGCTGGGAGGCGACTCAGCAGGTCCTTGGACACCGCAGGTCCCTGGGGCCGCACTGCTTGAGCTGACCTATTTTGCTTCTTTTTCTTGTTATTTGCTTCGGGTAAACGAGGGTCTCTGTCTGTTTTGTTCATTGCTTTACTCCAGAACCTGGAACAGTGGCCAACGTGGTAAATAATTATCTGCGGAATAAGGAAGCATTTGGAGGAAAGACCCTGGCCCAGGCTCTTGCTTTGAGTCTGCTCTTCTGCTGGACCACAGCCGCCTGACACCACGGAGCTGCTGAGGGGAGGGAGTGATGGGAACAGCTGCCCACCATGCCCTCCGTGGGCGCTCCCGTCAGGCAGGGGATGTGCCAGTCCCCCCCCCAGGGCTGCTCAAGGACCCCAGTACTGGCAGGTAAGGCTACCGCTGGTCCCTGGGAGCCATAGACCGCTGAGAAATCAGGAACCAGCCCTGCTCTGGGAAGGCTCTCGGACCCCAATGCCGGGGATGCTGGAAGGTCTTTCTAGCCACAAGATAACATCCCAGATATCCCCCCCCCAAGGGCTGTGAGACTTGGGGTCTGGCTCTTTACCTTCTTGGGCTGGCACTGCCCCAGCCAGGGGCCTTGATCTTGCCTTCCTAGAAACACTGGACCAGTTCATTTCAGCAGATCCAGGCATTGTTTGCTCTTCTGTGCTGGGAGGCGACTCAGCAGGTCCTTGGACACCGCAGGTCCCTGGGGCCGCACAGTGTTGCCCTGCACGTGGGCCCCTGCCCGCCACAGGGCATGCAGTTTGGGATTTGTTTGCAGGGCACTGAGCCCATGATGGGCTCACTTTGCTCCCAGGGCACTGGCTCAGTGTCCAGGTTGGGTCTGTTCCCTCATCCGTGCTCTGGGTTTCTGGCTCCCTCACTCCCCGCTTCTGTCTTGCTCTGCCTGGATCTGAGATCCCTGAAGATCAGGAGAGGGCACTCTGAGGAACACCAGCACTGCAGGAGCCCCAAGACCATCCAGTCCACAGGAACCCTGGCCCTGAGAAGCGAAGTGACTGGCCAGAAGTCATGGGGTCCCCGCATGGGCTGGAGGGCCTGTGTGAGTCATGGCACAGCCCTAGTTTCGGTGCCTTCTCCTGTCCTTCAGAGGATGGACAAGGTCAGGAGTTTCCAAATGTTTTGTTTAAGCAGGAGAACGTTTCTGTTCAAAGTGAAACTCACATGAAAGCTAATCTATAATCAGATATGGTCAAAATGGTCATCAAATAGCCCACGTGAATTGGGTGGGTACCGTGTGCTGGGCACTGTGCTCGGCTCTCCAAGGACCAGCTTAAAGAGCCCTCCTGCCACCCTCTGGGAGGAGAGGTGCCGAACTTGTCTAAGGGCATAGTGGCAGAGCTGGAGGCTGAGACAGAGCCAAGGGAGGGCCACCATGCCTGAAATCCCTGGGGCGGGGGTGGGGGAGTTCTGGCACCCTGGCCCTAAGATCACCCCCTCTACGAGCCCTGAGGCTCCCCCTAGCACAGTTTAAAAACCCACTGGTCCAGCTGTTAGTTCCCTCCAGCCCTGAGCTCTCACCTGACCTACTTCCCTTTGCAAAGTGACGCACTGTCTGCTTCGGGTTCAAAGCTGGGATCAGCCATACCGTACAGCGTGTGTTCTTCTGCAAGAAGGGTTTTCAGGCAGCATTGCATATGGGATTGGTCTGAGTTGATGTGTGTACTTCTGGTTCAATCATTTTTATTGCGGTGTAATATTCCATTGTATGAAATTTCCACAGTTTATCCATTCTCTTGAATAAAGGTTGACATCTTAAAAGCTTGGCATTTAAAACATTCCCAGTGGCACTTTTC
>NC_048223.1:121514573-121527893 GCF_002007445.2 Ailuropoda melanoleuca
CCCCCCCCCAGGGCTGCTCAAGGACCCCAGTACTGGCAGGTAAGGCTACCGCTGGTCCCTGGGAGCCATAGACCGCTGAGAAATCAGGAACCAGCCCTGCTCTGGGAAGGCTCTTGGACCCCAATGCCGGGGATGCCGGAAGGTCTTTCTAGCCACAAGATAACATCCCAGATATCCCCCCCTCCAAGGGCTGTGAGACTTGGGGTCTGGCTCTTTACCTTCTTGGGCTGGCACTGCCCCAGCCAGGGGCCTTGATCTTGCCTTCCTAGAAACACTGGACCAGTTCATTTCAGCAGATCCAGGCATTGTTTGCTCTTCTGTGCTGGGAGGCGACTCAGCAGGTCCTTGGACACCGCAGGTCCCTGGGGCCGCACAGTGTTGCCCTGCACGTGGGCCCCTGCCCGCCACAGGGCATGCAGTTTGGGATTTGTTTGCAGGGCACTGAGCCCATGATGGGCTCACTTTGCTCCCAGGGCACTGGCTCAGTGTCCAGGTTGGGTCTGTTCCCTCATCCGTGCTCTGGGTTTCTGGCTCCCTCACTCCCCGCTTCTGTCTTGCTCTGCCTGGATCTGAGATCCCTGAAGATCAGGAGAGGGCACTCTGAGGAACACCAGCACTGCAGGAGCCCCAAGACCATCCAGTCCACAGGAACCCTGGCCCTGAGAAGCGAAGTGACTGGCCAGAAGTCATGGGGTCCCCGCATGGGCTGGAGGGCCTGTGTGAGTCATGGCACAGCCCTAGTTTCGGTGCCTTCTCCTGTCCTTCAGAGGATGGACAAGGTCAGGAGTTTCCAAATGTTTTGTTTAAGCAGGAGAACGTTTTTGTTCAAAGTGAAACTCACATGAAAGCTAATCTATAATCAGATATGGTCAAAATGGTCATCAAATAGCCCACGTGAATTGGGTGGGTACCGTGTGCTGGGCACTGTGCTCGGCTCTCCAAGGACCAGCTTAAAGAGCCCTCCTGCCACCCTCTGGGAGGAGAGGTGCCGAACTTGTCTAAGGGCATAGTGGCAGAGCTGGAGGCTGAGACAGAGCCAAGGGAGGGCCACCATGCCTGAAATCCCTGGGGCGGGGGTGGGGGAGTTCTGGCACCCTGGCCCTAAGATCACCCCCTCTACGAGCCCTGAGGCTCCCCCTAGCACAGTTTAAAAACCCACTGGTCCAGCTGTTAGTGCCCTCCAGCCCTGAGCTCTCACCTGACCTACTTCCCTTTGCAAAGTGACGCACTGTCTGCTTCGGGTTCAAAGCTGGGATCAGCCATACCGTACAGCGTGTGTTCTTCTGCAAGAAGGGTTTTCAGGCAGCATTGCATATGGGATTGGTCTGAGTTGATGTGTGTACTTCTGGTTCAATCATTTTTATTGCGGTGTAATATTCCATTGTATGAAATTTCCACAGTTTATCCATTCTCTTGAATAAAGGTTGACATTTTAAAAGCTTGGCATTTAAAACATTCCCAGTGGCACTTTTCAACTCCCTATAGGATGTGTCTTTCAACTGGCCAGCTCTGCCGTTGTCTTCTGTGCCCTGAACACTCCCAGGGACCAGTGTCTTCCCCCCACCCCTGTCGCCTCATCTCTGTTGGGGGAAGTGGGCTCTGAGTTGAGGCAAACTCTTTCCCGCCTGTAGGGTTAGGGGGTTCTGTGCACCGGGTCGCCCCCAGACAGAACCCAAGAGCCAGGGCGGGTGCATCCTCGGTGGCCTGAGGGAGGAGGGGTGGGAGGCCTCCCTCCCCGCAGCAGCCCATACGGGCATCTCGGGGAGGCTGAGGTGCTGAGCTCCCCCTGACAGGCAGCAGGTAGCTCTGTTTCCTCTGAGATGCTGGTCGGGATGAGCAAGGCCCGGCCCAGGGAGTATGGTTCTGCAGCCATCCTGGGGAGTGGGATGGAGAAACAAGTTCACAAGCATGGTTTTCAATACCATGTGTGCGTGTGCATGCACACGGAGTTCCACGGGAGAGTGGGTAAATGGTGAAAACTTCATAGAATAGAATATTTACAGCGATTAAAATGATTAAACCAGAACTACATGTATCCACCCAGATAATTCCCACTAACAATGTTGAAACAAAACCCCTAGTCATGAAAGAATGTGTTGTTTATGGTATACAAACGACATCATTTATAGAAAACTTAAACTGTGTAAAGTAATACTATATGTTGTTTAAGCTGCAAAAACTGCATGGGATTAAGTAGCATCTGATTCAGAGGAGAGGAGAGCCCTGGCAGGGTGACAGGACCGAGGTGGCCGGGTGGGGACACAGGTGATCTCGTGCACCTGCAATGTTCTATTTCTTAAGTTGGGTCATAGGTTCATAATCCAGGTTTATAATTTAAAGAGTGTGTAACTTTTTTTTTTTAAGTAAAAGCGAAGAAGGAAGGGTGAAAAAAGAGAAAAAAGAGAAAGAGAAAAGAAACAGGGAATTGTTAAACCAGAAGCAGAGCCACCGTCTCTAATTTGAAACTGTTCAAATCCAGAGCAAAGGAATGTTCTCTGAAGTAAATGGACACGTCCCCATGTCCACACCTCTGGGACAACACCCCATCAACTCGGGCATCGGGGCAAATCCGAAATTCCCCGACAGTGAGTGGGGCTCGCCAGTGACACCCAGTAGACGTGGGCCTGTCCCAAGGGGGCGATGGGGAATAAATCAAGCTCATTACAAAGCTGTTGGATCTCACTGAGTTCCAGAAGCTGGACAATGACCCCCCCCCAAGTGATCTTGCACTATCTCCTCGGGGCTTCTCACAACCGCTAAAATGCCAACACGCAGCACAAGCCCGTTTTCTCGGAGTCTATTTTGGCCAGGAGCTGCTATTTACCTCGTCCACATCATTTACACTTTACTGTGTGAGAAAGGATTTTAATGTCAAAGACTGACACCTGAATTCTATCAATTTTCCCGTTTTATTTCCGCGCCAACCACATCCAATTGGTTCGCGCACGTGGTCGAGGGGGGAATGTCATCACCTCCCCACTTCTCCGGCAGCTGCTCCAATTGTCTCCATCCTGCGAGCTCCGTGGCGAGCTCTGTTTCCAGGGGTGTCCTTCAGCAGGCGGCCTGAGCCGCGATATCAGTCACACAAATGACCTACCACATATAAAAAAGCCACCAATATATCAGCAGGCCTTAAAACCAAGCAACAGTTGCAATAACTGCTAGATCAGTAGCAGCGAGCGCACCGGGCAGACACAGCGGAGAGGGCCGGGCCTGGGCGTTTGCCTCCTGATTTATGCCCCCACTTCATTCTCTATTCAAGGTGTGAGACATTCTGAACAGCAGATGCTATGGAAAAGGATTGCCATAACAAGCTGCAGGGCAGGCTGCCGGGCCATCAAGAAGGAAATATTTATGTCCCCGAAGAGATAATTCTCATGACACCTGACCCATGTGTCTTCCACCAGGGCGTGGAGGGCGGGGGAGGGCAGGAGGAGTGGCACCCTCACCTCTGCTGGCACATCGATGCAAATCTGTCCGACTCTGGCCCTTTGTCTTATGCCCCCAACACGGAGCAGGGGTCCTCCATGTGATGTCACAGAGGCAACGAGTCAACATAATCCTGGGCTTGGCATTTGAAGACCACTTGTGCCATTCATGAGCGCTGCGATATTGGACGAGTCATTTGCCTCTCTGAGCCTCAGTTTCCCCACCTGTACAATGGAGTCGATGAACCCCATCTCACAATGAGACGGGGTCCTGGACATGAACCTGCTCTGAAACCTGAGAAGGTCCCCAGGGAGCGATATGGTGACAGCACAAGGACTGAGTGCTGTATCTCTTCCCCAATCCACCCTCCTCTTTGTGCAGACCCAGCCGGTCCAGCTCCAGGAGGCTCTGATGAAGGCCAAAAAAGAAGACAGAGTGATGGGTGGGAACAGATGGGGGAATCTGGACGGGCCTAGATCATCAGACCCAGATTGCTCCTGGGTCCAGGGAGAAGCTGATGCTGGAACCTTCAGCTGGACTCTGGGGGTCTAATGGGACAGAGCAGTGTGTGGTGGGTTGATTGTTACTGCCCTAAAAGATCTGCTCAGGTCCTGACTCTCGGTGACTGTGAGTGTGACCTTATTGGGAAATAGGGTCTTTGCCAATGTCATCATATTAAGATGAGGCCATACTGATGAGTTGGGTTATTCCTAATTCAGTGTCCTGGGTGCTTGTAAGAGCAAAGAGAGGGCAATTTGGACACAGTGACACAGACACATACACAGGGATGATGGAGGCAGAGACTGGAGTGATGCCTTTCCATGCCAAGTAGGGCCAGCAGCCTCCAGAAACTGGAGACAAGGAAGGGCCCTCTTCATGGCCCCGCCATGACACCTGGATTTTGGACTTCCGGCCTCCAGAAGTGGGAGGAATTCATTTCCGTTGTTTTAGGCTTCCCAGTTTCTGGTAATTTGGTGTGGCAGCCCTGGGGAATCCAATATACCGCCTGAGTAGGGAGCTCTGGACCTCTGGGGTTAAGCAGGACTCTGAGGGAAGAGGCAGCCACAGGGAACCACCTAGGCCCGAGTCAGCCCAGCAAGCAGCAGGAGCCCATGCCCACCTCCAGGGGCTGCCAGGTCCCCACAGCTAGCCATGACAGCCAGAAGGTGGGGGTCCTCTTGAGAACGAGCCAGCATGGGCTCTCCCGGGACAGGCTGGATGGGTCGGGAATCAGGAGCTGCCAGCCCAAGCCCAGCTCCCCCGAAGGGTGGCCCAGTGATGACTTATGCTCCCATGGGGGCCAGTCTCTGGGACGGGACAGAAGAAGAGCCCGAGAGAGGATCCGACCTGCTGCAGAGTGGGCATGCACAACGTCCAGTGGCCACCACTCGAGCATTAATGGAAACCTGGATCCGCCTGGTGGGACCTGGGCATTTGGTGATATGAGGGTTTGGTTGCCAGCCCTGAACATCTCCTAATGAGGACCTGATTTACCAGGCATAGGTGTTCACTGCCTGGGTCTTGGGGACCCCAGTGTGTGTGCACCCACCAAATAAGCCCCAGGCTTCGATCTCTTGCATCATGGAGCTGCCATGTCTGTGCACACAGGTGTATCGTCCACACAGATGACACGAGAACATGGGGATCATTGTGGAATGTGGCTCCGCGGACCATGACTGCATTTACCTCCAGCAGCCACACCGGTTTGCGGTTCGTTATGGAATTATACCTGCCTGTTCCATGATTCTTTCACCTTCAGCAAAAATTAATTCAATTTTGTTTGAGCAAAACCAAGAACAAAGAAGGAGGGAAAAGGAGAAGAGGAAACAGCCGGGAGAGCAGAAGAGTCGGGTTTGGCGTCGCAGGGAACAAGGGCACCATCCAAGCCCAGCTTCACAGATGGGCTTCATTGCTGTGTGTTCTCGGGCAGGCTATGTCCCCTCTCTGATGGGTCTGCGGCTTCCTCACACAGACCATCAGGGGAAAGGAAATGAACTCGCAGGTAGAAAGGGCCTGGGATACAGCAGACACTCACATGCTCGCTTCTTTGAATCTCTCAGGGGCTCCTGGGCCAAGTGCACCGAACGTGGAGAAGTTGGTGAAAGTAACAAGCGAGCTGCGGAGACAGTCACGTGGTCCCGTTGCTCAGACACGGGCTCTGCTACGTGTTGACCAAGTTGGAACCCTGATAGGTAAGGCTAAAACTTCATCTGAGAGGAGACTCCAAGGAGTGGCACTGGCCGGGAGACAAGAGCAACCCATTCATTTCGGCAGAGAAGGTGGCAGTGTGTCGCCAGCATGGGTCATGCGCTCAGCACTTTACCTGCATGACCTAATCCATGACCTACCCACGAGGCAGTCATTACTCCCATTTCACAGAGAAGAAAGCTGAGGCTCGAGGGCATTTATGAAAAGCCTGGCGGCAGGTGCACAGCCGGAGTCAAGGAACCGGGGCTGCTCCGGGGGCAGGCATTTCTCCCCTTTTAACATCTGTGCCCTGCCCACGGCAAGCTGGGGATCCCACCCAGCGCGGTAGGAATGCCGGAAGGAACCCCTGCAGCCCCCCTCATACCTTACACCTGCCCCTCAAGGCAGGAGGGCTTGCGAACCGGCTTGGTGGGGGTCTGCAGCGTTTCCTGGTGGGTAAGTTTCCTGTACATCACAGGTAGACTCCTTCCTCGCGAGTTTTCTCCAAGGGGGATCAGCGGGCCTCCCCCCTGCTCCCACGCAGGAAACACACCCCAGGCTTGTCACCCTGCTCCAGGATCTTGTGAACGTGCGGGTTCTGTCTTGGCTGCTCAGGACGGAGCCAAGGACTGTGCTTTCCTGAGTCTCCCAGGGGAGGCGGGATGCTGGTCGGGGAACCGCATCTGAGGAGCAAGGTTTTAAAGCAACATTTTACAACCTCAATGCAACATGAGAATTGTCTGGGGAGCTTTTAAAAAATATTGGATCCCCGGCCCCACTCAGACAAATTAAATGATAGTCTTTTAGGGCCAGAGCCTGGGAAATGGGTATTTTTTAACGCTCCCCAGGAGATTCTAACATGCAACCCACATGGAGAGCTGCTGTTCTAGAAGCAGGCCTGGCTCTGTCCACCTGGGACTAGGTGGGTAGCAGGCTGATTTAAGTTTGTGTGCTGGCAACTGCTTGACAGACACAGTCCCTCTCTCTCTCTGTCTCCCCCTCCTCTCCCTCATCCCCCGGCACACCTCAGAATATGAATCCCCAAAATACGAGTTGCCCTTGAGCCAAAGCTGTTCTCTCCAAAGGAGGTTTTTGTGTTTTGTTTTGTTTTAACCAAAGATTTGCATTGGCTGTTCTGGGCATCTGACATTTTCCCAGTGACAATGAAAGCAGCCCTCTCTTTCCCACCTGGCTATTTTCCTTTGTGTGTGGGCTTTGTCACTCAGAATCCTGCAGGACTGAGGAGTACAAGCATCCCAGCCCCAAAAGACCAGCACCCCACATCTGTGTGTTCTCTGAAGCCCTGAGTTACCAGAATGGGAAGCTGGGGCCTCTCCCTCTGCTGCAGGCAGGGGTGAAGCATGAGATGAAAGAAGAGGGGCCCCATCATCCCCAAATGGCCTTGGTGCCCCACCTGTCCCCCAGCCTGGCATCCTCCACCAGGCTCTAAGCCAGAGGCTCAGCCAGGCCCTCACCCCTCTTCCTGGTCCACTGAGCAGCAAGTAGGCAACTGAACGGATGTACGAAAGATAGAGCAGCTGGAGTGAAGGACCCCTGGTGTTAGCCCTGATTCCCACAGGCCTTGGGGCAGGGGCTGAGCAGGAGTCATCTTAGGTCACAGATCACGTTTCATAAGTGTCGAGGGAAAATTCCTCTCTCCTGGAGTGGGCGCTGGGCCTCTAACTCACTTATGAGAAACAGGGCATGGGAAGGGGAAAACAGTAGCTCGCGCAGTGGTGGAATGTTGCAGGCGCCCCCTGGACCAAGAGCTCAGGAAGGGTTTCACTAATATGTCATGTTGACTTCATGCATGCTTGGTATGATGCCAAGGGATGGGGACTCACCTTTGTGTAGTCTTCTCCCAAATCCACAACCACACAGTATTCATGGGGAAACATCAGACATACCCAAATCAAGGCACATTCTATAAAACACTTGACCAGTGTGCTTTAAAACTGTCAAGGTTACAAAAAACAAGGAAAGACTGAGAGAGTGTAACAGGCAGACTGTCATATCTTGGACTGGATCCTGGAAGAAAAAAAGGACATTAGTGGAAAACTTAGGGAAATCCAAATGAAGTGTGTGGTTAATAGTAACAGTGTTCATTTCTTAATCTTTGTCCATGTCCTCCGGTATAAGATGTGAATGTTGAGGGAAGCTGGAGGAAGGGTATATGGGACCTCTCTGTAATATCTTTGCNCAGGGAACAAGGGCACCATCCAAGCCCAGCTTCACAGATGGGCTTCATTGCTGTGTGTTCTCGGGCAGGCTATGTCCCCTCTCTGATGGGTCTGCGGCTTCCTCACACAGACCATCAGGGGAAAGGAAATGAACTCGCAGGTAGAAAGGGCCTGGGATACAGCAGACACTCACATGCTCGCTTCTTTGAATCTCTCAGGGGCTCCTGGGCCAAGTGCACCGAACGTGGAGAAGTTGGTGAAAGTAACAAGCGAGCTGCGGAGACAGTCACGTGGTCCCGTTGCTCAGACACGGGCTCTGTTACGTGTTGACCAAGTTGGAACCCTGATAGGTAAGGCTAAAACTTCATCTGAGAGGAGACTCCAAGAAGTGGCACTGGCCGGGAGACACGAGCAACCCATTCATTTCGGCAGAGAAGGTGGCAGTGTGTCGCCAGCATGGGTCATGCGCTCAGCACTTTACCTGCATGACCTCATCCATGACCTACCCGTGAGGCAGTCATTACTCCCATTTCACAGAGAAGAAAGCTGAGGCTTGAGGGCATTTATGAAAAGCCTGGCGGCAGGTGCACAGCCGGAGTCAAGGAACCGGGGCTGCTCCGGGGGCAGGCATTTCTCCCCTTTTAACATCTGTGCCCTGCCCACGGCAAGCTGGGGATCCCACCCAGCGCGGTAGGAATGCCGGAAGGAACCCCTGCAGCCCCCCTCATACCTTACACCTGCCCCTCAAGGCAGGAGGGCTTGCGAACCGGCTTGGTGGGGGTCTGCAGCGTTTCCTGGTGGGTAAGTTTCCTGTACATCACAGGTAGACTCCTTCCTCGCGAGTTTTCTCCAAGGGGGNGGCAAAATCGATGCCTGGAGGTGACTCTGTGCATTTCACTGCCATCATAGGAATCCAGATTTACGTTCTGGGCAAGATATATCCCAGGGCAATGGGAAGGGGGCTGAATGAGGAGGCCCGGGTTCCAGGCTCAGCTCTGCCATTTACATCTGTGTGATTTAGAGCTATTTACTTTCCCTCTCTGGACCTTAGTTTTGGGAAATGGTTTCTATGTCCACTTCTATGTCCCAGCTCATATCATTATGTTTCTTTGATTGCAAAGAATAGAATATGGCCATGGGTAGAAAATCTTGAATATAAAAGAATATTATTGGAAACAATCTATGGAATAGCTGGGGGCTCAGAAATGGGCACACCCAGTGTTCATCAAGGCAGACTAATTGCTCAAATAAGCAACCCAACATTTCAGTGGCCTAACACTGTTCAGTGTGTCACAGCCACATCAGGCGGTTGTTGCTGTTGGTGGTGGTAGTCGTGGTAGTGGTGGTAGTAGTTAGGGCCGTTTGCCCTACCCGGTCATTCAGGGACCTGGGTTCCTTCCATCTTGTGGCTCCTCCCTGCTTGATGTCCTTGGCATCTTCTCCATTCAATTAATACNCATGAGATGAAAGAAGAGGGGCCCCATCATCCCCAAATGGCCTTGGTGCCCCACCTGTCCCCCAGCCTGGCAGCCTCCACCAGGCTCTAAGCCAGAGGCTCAGCCAGGCTNCAGTGTGTCACAGCCACATCAGGCGGTTGTTGCTGTTGGTGGTGGTAGTCGTGGTAGTGGTGGTAGTAGTTAGGGCCGTTTGCCCTACCCGGTCATTCAGGGACCTGGGTTCCTTCCATCTTGTGGCTCCTCCCTGCTTGATGTCCTTGGCATCTTCTCCATTCAATTAATACATGATGAAACAGAGTGAGGACCATGAATGGGAGGTTTGTCATGGGCCGTGTTGGAAATGGCACATACTTGCATTCACATCCCACTAGCCACACCTAGGTGCAAGGCATCTTGGGAAATGTAGTCTGAGTGTGTTCCCAGGAAGACATGGAGGCGNCCTCACCCCTCTTCCTGGTCCACTGAGCAGCAAGTAGGCAACTGAACGGATGTACGAAAGATAGAGCAGCTGGAGTGAAGGACCCCTGGTGTTAGCCCTGATTCCCACAGGCCTTGGGGCAGGGGCTGAGCAGGAGTCATCTTAGGTCACAGATCACGTTTCATAAGTGTCGAGGGAAAATTCCTCTCTCCTGGAGTGGGCGCTGGGCCTCTAACTCACTTATGAGAAACAGGGCATGGGAAGGGGAAAACAGTAGCTAGCGCAGTGGTGGAATGTTGCAGGCGCCCCCTGGACCAAGAGCTCAGGAAGGGTTTCACTAATATGTCATGTTGACTTCATGCATGCTTGGTATGATGCCAAGGGATGGGGACTCACCTTTGTGTAGTCTTCTCCCAAATCCACAACCACACAGTATTCATGGGGAAACATCAGACATACCCAAATCAAGGCACATTCTATAAAACACTTGACCAGTGTGCTTTAAAACTGTCAAGGTTACAAAAAACAAGGAAAGACTGAGAGAGTGTAACAGGCAGACTGTCATATCTTGGACTGGATCCTGGAAGAAAAAAAGGACATTAGTGGAAAACTTAGGGAAATCCAAATGAAGTGTGTGGTTAATAGTAACAGTGTTCATTTCTTAATCTTTGTCCATGTCCTCCGGTATAAGATGTGAATGTTGAGGGAAGCTGGAGGAAGGGTATATGGGACCTCTCTGTAATATCTTTGCAATTGATCCATGAATCTAAAACTATTTTCAAGTTAAAAGTTTTTTTTTTTACAGTATTGAAGGAAAATAAACAAGGTGAGGAATGGTCTCTCCGTCCGTCCGTCTGTCTCTCTCTCTCTTAAACACTGCCTGATCTACAAGGTAGAACCATGAAAGGAGAAAGTTGGACTGCTAACTGGAGCTGAATTTACTGCCAGAAAACAGGTCTGCTTTACTCTCTTTGCTGTGATTTACAGCCAAGGAGCTGGACCCCCATCGATCCTCACTCTGAGCCCCCAGTGCAGACGCAGGGTCCTCTGGGCAAAATCGATGCCTGGAGGTGACTCTGTGCATTTCACTGCCATCATAGGAATCCAGATTTACGTTCTGGGCAAGATATATCCCAGGGCAATGGGAAGGGGGCTGAATGAGGAGGCCCGGGTTCCAGGCTCAGCTCTGCCATTTACATCTGTGTGATTTAGAGCTATTTACTTTCCCTCTCTGGACCTTAGTTTTGGGAAATGGTTTCTATGTCCACTTCTATGTCCCAGCTCATATCATTATGTTTCTTTGATTGCAAAGAATAGAATATGGCCATGGGTAGAAAATCTTGAATATAAAAGAATATTATTGGAAACAATCTATGGAATAGCTGGGGGCTCAGAAATGGGCACACCCAGTGTTCATCAAGGCAGACTAATTGCTCAAATAAGCAACCCAACATTTCAGTGGCCTAACACTGTTCAGTGTGTCACAGCCACATCAGGCGGTTGTTGCTGTTGGTGGTGGTAGTCGTGGTAGTGGTGGTAGTAGTTAGGGCCGTTTGCCCTACCCGGTCATTCAGGGACCTGGGTTCCTTCCATCTTGTGGCTCCTCCCTGCTTGATGTCCTTGGCATCTTCTCCATTCAATTAATACATGATGAAACAGAGTGAGGACCATGAATGGGAGGTTTGTCATGGGCCGTGTTGGAAATGGCACATACTTGCATTCACATCCCACTAGCCACACCTAGGTGCAAGGCATCTTGGGAAATGTAGTCTGAGTGTGTTCCCAGGAAGACATGGAGGCGGGAACCCTATAGAGCACCTGTCATCTCTGTCACAGGCCATGAACACTACTCAAGAGGTTTGCTGAGCTTTGACCAATGGGATGAATAAGTTCCCACCATTGAAAAAATTGCCATCCTTACATCTCTGTGCCCAGATTTAGAGTCCTGGAAGACAGTGCAATTGGCCCAGCTTGGTCTCATGCTGACCTGCTGGCCTAAGGGAGGGTAGCCCTCCTACCCTGATACTTCCCAGATGGCACACAATGGGGGGAGGGGAAATACCCCAAAAGGAAGCACACCCGCCAAATCCCGTGAGATCTGGATGAAAACAAGGGAGGATGTGGGAGCCCACGCACACTCCTCTGGCCACGGGTAGGAACTGGAGTCCCTAAGTGGAAGAGTCCCGGTCCTTCAAGGCCAAGCAAATGATCTGTTGATCGGAGAAGATTTAGAGGTGACAGGAGAAATGAGGAAGGTCCCCACAGAGACCCACTTTGTTTCCATAGAACAGGGGTTGTCAGACTATGGCCTGCACACTGATGCCCATTTGTATGAGGAAAGGTTCCCTGGAACACAGCCATGCTCATTCACTTCCATATGGCCTGTGGCTGTTTCCACATGACAACAGCAGATTTGAGTATGCGTGACAGAGACCATACAGCTCGCAAAGCCAAAGAGATTTTCTCTCCAGCTCTTTAAGAAAAACAGCTTGTTAACCTCTCCCACAGGGGAGGCAATGGGACGGACTGAAGGTGGCCTCGAATTCTTAGACCCTCCTCCCACTGAGAAGTGGGTCTTCTTGCTTCCCTTGGCCCTGGGATGGTGGACGTGATGCTTTGTCCGCTTCAGTCTAGACTTTCAAACACTGCTTCGAGCTCTGCTTCCTGTGACTTAGAGCCCTGAGCCACCGTGTGGGAAGTCTGAGTACCGTGCTGGAGAGAGCACANGACCTCTCTGTAATATCTTTGCAATTGATCCATGAATCTAAAACTATTTTCAAGTTAAAAGTTTTTTTTTTTTACAGTATTGAAGGAAAATAAACAAGGTGAGGAATGGTCTCTCTGTCCGTCCATCCGTCTGTCTCTCTCTCTCTTAAACACTGCCTGGTCTACAAGGTAGAACCATGAAAGGAGAAAGCTGGACTGCTAGCTGGAGCTGAATTTACTGCCAGAAAACAGGTCTGCTTTACTCTCTTTGCTGTGATTTACAGCCAAGGAGCTGGACCCCCATCGATCCTCACTCTGAGCCCCCAGTGCAGACGCAGGGTCCTCTGGGCAAAATCGATGCCTGGAGGTGACTCTGTGCATTTCACTGCCATCATAGGAATCCAGATTTACGTTCTGGGCAAGATATATCCCAGGGCAATGGGAAGGGGGCTGAATGAGGAGGCCCGGGTTCCAGGCTCAGCTCTGCCATTTACATCTGTGTGATTTAGAGCTATTTACTTTCCCTCTCTGGACCTTAGTTTTGGGAAATGGTTTCTATGTCCACTTCTATGTCCCAGCTCATATCATTATGTTTCTTTGATTGCAAAGAATAGAATATGGCCATGGGTAGAAAATCTTGAATATAAAAGAATATTATTGGAAACAATCTATGGAATAGCTGGGGGCTCAGAAATGGGCACACCCAGTGTTCATCAAGGCAGACTAATTGCTCAAATAAGCAACCCAACATTTCAGTGGCCTAACACTGTTCAGTGTGTCACAGCCACATCAGGCGGTTGTTGCTGTTGGTGGTGGTAGTCGTGGTAGTGGTGGTAGTAGTTAGGGCCGTTTGCCCTACCCGGTCATTCAGGGACCTGGGTTCCTTCCATCTTGTTGCTCCTCCCTGCTTGATGTCCTTGGCATCTTCTCCATTCAATTAATA
>NC_048223.1:121528077-121531255 GCF_002007445.2 Ailuropoda melanoleuca
GGGAGCCCACGCACACTCCTCTGGCCACGGGTAGGAACTGGAGTCCCTAAGTGGAAGAGTCCCGGTCCTTCAAGGCCAAGCAAATGATCTGTTGATCGGAGAAGATTTAGAGGTGACAGGAGAAATGAGGAAGGTCCCCACAGAGACCCACTTTGTTTCCATAGAACAGGGGTTGTCAGACTATGGCCTGCACACTGATGCCCATTTGTATGAGGAAAGGTTCCCTGGAACACAGCCATGCTCATTCACTTCCATATGGCCTGTGGCTGTTTCCACATGACAACAGCAGATTTGAGTATGCGTGACAGAGACCGTACAGCTCGCAAAGCCAAAGAGATTTTCTCTCCAGCTCTTTAAGAAAAACAGCTTGTTAACCTCTCCCACAGGGGAGGCAATGGGACGGACTGAAGGTGGCCTCGAATTCTTAGACCCTCCTCCCACTGAGAAGTGGGTCTTCTTGCTTCCCTTGGCCCTGGGATGGTGGACGTGATGCTTTGTCCGCTTCAGTCTAGACTTTCAAACACTGCTTCGAGCTCTGCTTCCTGTGACTTAGAGCCCTGAGCCACCGTGTGGGAAGTCTGAGTACCGTGCTGGAGAGAGCACATGGAAAGAGAGTGGGCCCCAGTAAGCCCAGCCTCCCAGGTGTCCCCACCAAGCCACCAGGCATGAGAAACCATCGTGGACCCTCCAAGATCAGACTAGCCACTAATTGAATGTCACCTGAGTGACTCCAATCAATGCCACCTGGAATAGAAGACACTCCCAGCCAATCCTGCCCCAAAGGTCTGGTCCATAAAACCATGAGATGTGATGAAATGGTTGTCACTTTAAGTCACTAGGACTGTTGTTCGTTTGGCAGCATTAGATACCCAGGGCCAGCAGGGACAAGATCAACTGTGTGGACACGTCCTCCCTCATGTCTACGACTGGGGAGAGTTGAAAGGAGGTGGAGGGTAATGGAGATCGCTGAGTCACCCCAGGGGGACTCTGGGACTTTGGAGATGAACTCAGGACCAAATCCATTTTCCAAACTTTGAAAACAGAAGGAAGCAGGCTGCTCCTCGAGAAAGCTCGTGAAACATGAGGCACCATACCCAAGGCTGCAGATCCCCAGGCCCTCAGGATCGGCCAGCCACTCCTTGGATGCTCTGGGAGCAACAGCACCAACAGCTAGGTTCCCAGAGGCGTACCGGAGGAATTCATGCAAAACCAATAGAAAAGAACAAGGGTGTGAAGGGGATTTAGAGAAGACACAAAAAGAGAAGACAAAGAAGACCAGCATCGACATCACTGTTCGGTAAAAAGAGAACAGAGCAAGGTCTACTCACGTCTCCGAGCTGGCAGGAGAAGCTCTCCACTTTGGAGGACCCTCGCCATTACACTGGGCACGCCCGCCCCTCACCCAGAGAATCCAGAATAATCTCTCCATCTCAGAGTCCTTAATCTAATCCACCTGCAACCCCCCCCCCCGCCATCTAAAGTAATGTATTCACAGGTTCTGGGGACCGGGGTGTGGACATCTTTGGCGGGGTCTATATTCTGCCTACTGAAGTTAGTGATGGTTATTTCTTGGAATGAGGATTTTTCTCTTCTTTCAGAATCCAAAGACTTCATAATGACTACATACCATTTTTTCACAAGAAAATACAGATTATGTTTGAAAGATCAAGCAACTTCCTGGCCTCTCTTGGGTCCGGCTACTTCCCCCAATGGGAGCCTGTATCAAAATACCCATACCCAGCGAGTTTCTGTCTGAATGCCCCAGAGCATTTGTCACAGGGTGGTATTTCTCAGTCCCCATTTCTCTGGATGTATCAGGGGACACCTGGACCATACAGCCCCACACAGCAAATCTGGACATCGAGAAGGTGCCTGGATATCACAACAGTAATCACCAGGCTCTGGGAAGAACCTGGGCGGGATACTTTCCCTGCCCTGTCGTACTTGATCCCCACTGCATTTGTAATAAAGGGTAGGCTCTGTCCTTACCTACTTCATAGTGGCTCAGAGAGGCTGAACAGCTCCCCCGAGACCAGAGGTCACGTAGCCACGGCCCTTCTGCCCAAGGGCAGGGGGAGGGAGTGCCTGCTCCCTTCTATTTCCACGGTGCAGAAAGAGACCAGCCCCCACTTGGTAGGGTTTAGGACGCTAGTCACCGAAGTGACGGATGTCTGTATAGCTTCTCCAGGACCTTACTGATTGTCACCACTGCATTGGCCATGGCAGATAGAAGTCAGGATACAGACAATTTTTTCTGGCTGCCTTTCCTCCTTTCTCTCCAGTATCAGTAGAAGGGTGGGGAGGGGTCTCCTTCAAAGGGGCTCTGGATGTCCCCCCAACTCCTCTGGAACTTGACCCCTTTGGCAGAAGCCCTCTCAATTTTGTCTGGCCCCCTTTCCTTCTCGCCATTGAAGACATACCAGTTCAGGTCCCTTTCACCTGACAAGCAATCCCTCCTTGGCCTGGGTCCCCAGTTAGTATCGTTCTCTTCCTCCTCTTCTCTCAGCTCTAGATGTGGATTCTGCCCGCCCCCAAGATGTTCACAGGCATCTCAATCTCATGTCCAAACAGACTTGCCTCTCCAGCCTTCCCCTGGGACCCCTGAAATCCGGCTCCCCTTCCTGTGCTCCCACTCTTGGATGCCAGCTCCGGAAGCCAAGCCACCCGAGGCAGAAACCCTTCTTGGGTCGCTCACCCAAGCCTTCCCGGGTCCTGTGAATTCCATGCCCTGTGCGGTTTTCAGGTCCATCCATGTGCTCCTCTCCCCACGGCCACTCGCAGTCATGGCCTCTGTCATTTCCTAGTGTCCCTGTCAACTGCAACTCTACCTTCCTGGCCCGCTAGCCCCACCTCGACTACTCCATTCTCCTTGAACTTCCTCCTCCAACAAGCTCACATTTCCTCAAGTTTCCCATAAAGACTGTGCTGTCATCGATCCTCTCTGGTGCCTCTAACTGGAGTGTCTAGCCCATTGAACCAAACACACACACACACACACACACTGACAGATAGGTAGATAGATGATAGATATAGATAGATAGATGATAGATGATAGATAGATAGATAGATGATAGATGATAGATAGATAGATAGATTTGATATCTACATCTGCTCTCTCTCTCACTCCCTCTTTCCCCCTACACTTTTTTTTTTAAATTTTATTTTATTATATTGTGTT